>NC_133491.1:2289083-2589083 GCF_025370935.1 Choristoneura fumiferana
GTTTTTCGAAATTCATGTGCGGAATTACATTTGAAATTTACCACGAGCTTTGCGGTGAAGGAAAACATCGTGAGGAATACCTGCACGAACCTGCGAAGCAATTCAATGGTGCGTGTGAAGTTCCCAATCCGCACTGGGCCCGCGTGGGAACTATGGCCCAAACCCTCTCGTTCTGAGAGGAGGCCTGTGCCCAGCAGTGGGACGTATATAGGCTGGGATGATGATGATTGAATGTAAGTTCCACAGTGTATTAGTAATAACTGTAATGCTGTGTAAATAAATGTATGTGCAATAAATAAATAAATGAGGGTGCGGGCTACCGGTGGATGCAAGTGGCGAGTTGTCGTTCATTGTTTCGGCTGGTGATGATGCAATGTTTTTGTTTTGGGCAGAGCGGCGCGGGCGCGAGCGCGGCGTCGGCGCGCGGCGACGGCAGCGGGCGCGGGCGCGTGCGCGCGGCGCTGCGGCCCGGCCCCGCTGCACCACCACCCGCCTGGTAATACTACACACTGCTTCTGCTTCCACTAAACACCGACCCTTACACTTTGGGATTTACCTCTTCACCGCCACATAAGATAAATCGATTGTTTTGTTTACTTCGTAGACAACCTTTTTCACAAGTTATATTATCCAGACCCGTGTGGTGTCGGGTTAGAATTACACCTCTCCATTTCTTCCGTGGATGTCGTAAGAGGCGACTGAGGATATAGGTTAAGGTATACCGTAGGCGACAGGCTAGCAACCTGTCATTATTGTACCGTTTTTGTCAAACTTAACCTTTTAACCGCCACGCCAAAAAAACATTTTGAAAATCTTTCCATATGCGCCACGAAATGCCGACATGGCCACTATGCACTTTTTTCAGCTGTCGTGTTTTACCGACCGTGGCGGTCAAAGGGTTAAAACCTAAAATTGCTAAAAGTGGCTCCGAAGCCCTCTTGTTCTGAGAGGAGGCCTGTGCCCAGCAGTGGGACGCATATAGGCTGGGATGGATGATGGGCTCCGAAGCGGTAACGTTTCGTGTGCTCTACCTACACCATTTGGGAATACAGGCGTGATACCCGTAAAAGTAACAAATTTGGAGTTGAAATAAAAATAAAAAAAAAACAATCAGGGGTTAAAAACAAACGAAGTAATGTGCTTTGTACGCCACAGAAAAACCAGCGACGAATCAACTTAATTTTTAACTCCATTGCAGAATGATTATTTCGCGTTGAATGTTGGTCATGTATAGATGACAGTGGCGTGTGAGGCATTCCATTAGCTGTCACGACTGGATGACCGGCGGTGAAGAGTTATTGACCAAGCAACGTCAATTTATTCAAAAGAGCATGCATTTGATTTTTTTAAACTATATTAACGTTTTTAAGATTATGAGCAATTTCAATCAACTTAACCTTCTTTCCAGATTTTTTGGAGAACCTCCACGCAGCGCAGCGTTTGCGGCTACAGAACATCGCCGACCGCCCGCCCCGATCCCCGCCCCCGCTACCGCCTAAGCCTACGTCCCGCACCGCACCCACGCTTGTATGAGACCATACAAATATTGAATGAGACAAAGGCCTGAGGATGTGCTGAGCACAGACCAAAAGTAAAGCTAAAAGTGAAGCGGGGACTCGTTACCTTTGTACCGTGGCGAGTAAAATTATGTGGTGCGACTCCTAGCGACATCTAGTGATGTGTGGACGAACTAATGTGACATTGGCTCGCGATATCGAAGCTTCCTGGCGCATTGAAGACCACTTCTAACAATTACAGACTCGACCACTCGAGACAGAGATCTCTTCGGTTCTTGTCAAGCAAAATCAGAATTTAAATGGATTGTGCAATGTAGCTAATGTGCCCTAAATATCACAAAATAATGCAAGGTTTTTTTGACTTGTGTGTGTAAATTGGGAAATGTAATTTATTTTAACCGTTCGGTTACAAGCAATCAGTGCAAATAATAATGAAATGACTATAACTCCGCTTCATAATTTACGTGTACGGTGGCACTTGAGGTATCCCATCTTAGACCTCTAGGTCGGCAACGCATCTGCAATACCCCTGGTGTTGCAGATGTTTATGGGCGGTTGTGATCTGTTACCATCAGGAGACCACTTGCTCGTTTGCCATCCAGTCGAATAAATATATATATATATTACTTTGATTGTATCACAGCACAGACCGAAAAGCAAGAGTAGAAAACAAAGTTGCTAAAATTGTTGCCATATTCAAGAACTTGTCAAGAACCTGACAGGTTTAAAAGAGGCACACAAAAGCTTCTACCCTTTCTTAATTTCTATATTACATACTTTATAGGATGTAATCCATTTCACGGTGATTCAGTGAGATAATGTGCATTTAAGTGATACGCACTATTAATAATGTAACCTAATCATAGACAACATAGACTTTGAGATAACTTATTCCTAAATCGCACCAATGTACAAAGCATGCCATGTTTATTTTATACATCCAAATCGTTCCAATTTTTATAGAATGATAAAACCTTAACACATGCACTGTACAAATTGTATTATTGTTGTAAATATCTACTTAATAGTTTTACTAATATTTTGGTGCCTTCCATAGACAATAAGACTGCACTAACATTATTATAATAGTAGAATAGTTGTGGAGCGGACCCTAATATTAAACTGAGATTAAGCGTAAGATCTGGTAGCAAATGCTAAGCTTTTATACCAGAAGTTTCACACGTTTTATATTCATAATTGACCCATTCTGTAATAATGGACCCAGACAGCGGCATAAAAACAAGCCCAGTATGATAATAATACTAAGTGGTTACCGGCGAACCGACTTTTGAAATGATATCGCTCGAAAAAGTATTGCAAAATATTTGTAGTACGAGTAAAATGGTCGACAATTACAGATCTAATTGATCTTGACAACTAGATAAATTTTCAACTTTGTACCTATTTACCATTTTCGAGTTATATATATCGATTAAAAAAATCGGTTCACTGGACTATAATTTTTTGTCGCCAAGTGTTGAAGATCGGCTTGACATCATCCCGGGCTGTTTACGCCCAGAAAACGATATGTTCTGACTAGAAATTGATAAAAAATGTGCGAAAAACACCTTTAAAAAGCTATTCGACACCACCAATCATTGGAGATACTATTTAACCTACGAAAAAAATGGAGGAGGTTCTCAAGTCAACACGTATACAATTTTTTTTTTTTTTATGTATGACCACGATTTGGATAATTGTTTTTTTATTGGATAGGGTATACCTTGTTATGAGCTGTAAAAAAGCCCCGTCCATTTTGAAACATTGAACTGTGACGCCAGTTATTAATCCAATTTATTTCAATGTTGAAAAATAATTATACTATCCGGGCTAAAAGTGTTTCTTTATAAATAAATAATAAATAAATGGGACACTTGACAGCAAATACATACATACTTAAATACATATTACACATCCAAGACCCGAGAACAAACATTCGTATTATTCACACAAATATCTGCCCCGGCCGGGAATCGAACCCGGGACCTCAAGCTTTGTAGTCAGGTTCTCTAACCACTTGACCATCATTATCTTGGTATTATGGGTTAATGGTGTCAAATATCCTTTACTACTAGTGTTACCACAGAACAAGTGTCAAAAATATGCAAAAAAAAATGTTTCACACATCAGATGCGCTGCAAGTAATTTCGAGTCACTATGGAACCAATTCACAGTAAATTCCAGGATGATGTGATACAATATTAAATACCTATAAAAAAAGGTATTTCAGACTAAAGTCTTTGATCTCAGTAGACTCAATGCGTTGCGACAAGGTTATTTTGTGGCCAACGTAACGGTTGACCATACTTTAAATGGTTAGTGTCATTGACAATATTGACAGTAGTAGTATTATCATTTTAAGCACTACCAGTCCAAATGCACACAATTCAAGAACTAGAGCCCCTCGAAACGTATAACACGGTTTGAAATATTTGACTAATATCATGACATAGTACACAAAATAGTCAACCACAGCACCCTTTTTGTGTAGCTAAATATTTTCAATGTTTGTCAACGAATTTTGTTTGTTTGTTAGTTTGTTTATACTCTTTATTGTACAAAAAGGAAAAACAAATTTTATGTTAAGTTAGTCACTATTAATTTATTAGTAAAAGAATATAAATCGAATGAATTTATGCTCAGAGAGTATATTAAAATAAAATAGGGCTACGAATATTGCAGTTTTATTTCTTGCTTTTTTATTTTTAAAGGGTCATCCTCCTTGCTCACAGCTAATATATTATATGTATTTCGAGACTTAAACTTCTATATTTTGCGATGTGGTCTAAACGCGAAATTAATTTTGACAGTTAATATAAGTAGTCTGGATTAAGTCCCGAAATATATTAGTTATGAGTGAAAATCCCGAAAGTATAAAATGAGGGTATTCACGAAGGCGAAATATCACTAGATGGCGTTAGGATCGTGAGGTCCGTTTGACGTTTGCTTGCGATGATTGGCTCGTTTAGTTATTTAACCAATAACGAGTACAAACGTCAAACGGACCGCACTACTAACGCCATCTAGCGATATGTTGCCGCTGTGAAAACCCTCGTATCATCATTTCCACTTTCTGTTCAGTGATCATTTTCATGTCGTATATCCTCAACGCTGAGACTGATGAATAGATCAAACTCAAACGCCAATAAATATGATAATGACAAAGGTTGATTTTGCCGATGTTGGCATCAGATTCAATTAGCATTAGTATGCTTGCAAACTGCAACACATATCACTCCAAAATATTAAAACTATTGTCATCTCTAAATACAAAACCGTTTGGTGGCATTATTTTAACTGTAGTGTTAAATGAGTTTGTAAAAAAAAACATTCTTTTTTTTGTAATTTTACAATCTTTTTTTTTGTTGACTGTAGTTTCAGTCATCCAGCCGTCTACATTATGTATACCAAATTGCAAGTTAATCTGACTTAAAGTGGGTTAAAAACGACATTCATAATTGGACCCACACTAACACGACAGTAAATAAACAAATAATCATTGGACTGTTGACACCAATTAACCTAGTTCCAACTCCAAAACTAAGCAAAGCTTGTACTATGGGTACTAAATAACTAAAAACTTTAACTTAACTCTGGGACGAAAGCAGTCATCATCATCATCATCCCAGCCTATATAGTACTGCAGGCACAGCCTCCCTCAGAATGAGAGGCTTCGGCCATAGTTCCCACGCGGGCCAGTGCGATTGAGAACTTCACAACACCATTGAATTGCTTAGGTTTGTGCAGGTTTCCTCACGATGTTTTCCTTCACCGCAAAGCTCGTTAATTTCAAATGTATGGACGAAAGCAGTAAAAAACAAAAACGCAGGAACAATCTAACACTATTTAATTAATACAAATCACTTATCCGCTACTGCGACGGGCTCAGCCTCCGGTACCGGCAACGGCACCGGCTCAGGCTCCGGCAGTACCCTTGTCAGCTTCGACGGGTCTTTAGGCGGCACCCAGTCCGGTACAATCTTGTCGTGTATCCGCCACGTCCCGTACACATTGGACAGGTGTTTCTCGAACACTATGTACTCTATGACGTCTTTGGCGAGGATCTCGCTGCCGTGCAGGAGGCGCCCGAAGCGGTCGTACACGCTGAGCTGCTGCTGCGTGTGGAAGCGGACGGTTACCTGAAAGAAAAAGTACAAAGTGAAACTCGATCTTTATTCAATTTATTGAATTAGGCGTTACTTTGAGGTCTATATCAATAAACTATGTGTATAAGCTATTACTTTGCTCACCCTCGACCTTAGCTACGCCTATGCAATAAATTTGCGTTCATGCACATTTGAACGGTTGTGTGCCTGTGAGGTGAACTCTGGTTGAGTTCAAAACCCGTCAGAGTAGTGTGATGATGATAGATGGGTTTGTGTGATTTTTGTGGAGTGTGGGGTGGAGGAACTGCATGAACACACATTTCTTGCATAAACGTAGCTATCATAAGTTCGCGGGTGAGCAAAGTAATTGTTTCAGTTCATGTACCTGAAAGAAATTAAATTAAATTCAATTTTTCTGAACAATATAACTCCATCGATACTATTGATGATTTCGCCAATGGCGAGGTTGAAAAAGACACTACCGGTTGGCCGTTGTATGTACAGCTTAGGTGTTCGGTAGACAGGAAATCTAAAGGAAATCTCTATAAATAAAGTTAGTCAAAATATCTTTTTTCAATGAGGGTTTTTGACAAGCTAGATGGCGCTAGTATCTCGACGACCGTTTGACAACTTTGACATTTGCGTCACGTTTGTGATTAGTTGTTGTATCTTTCGAGATAGTTCCGCCATTCGTCAAAAGATGGCGCCAATATGAGACCTAAACTAAAATGCTGTATTTCATCTACCTACATCATATGTCACTTTCGAGATCTCAAAACATACACATGTATTTTCAATTTTTGAATTTAAAATTTAAGCACACATAAATTACTTGTTTATCCTAGTAAAGATAGATAAATTAGAAGTATTTTTGATGTTGAGGGGTTTCGCCCCTGACCCCCCTTGCGAATCTTTAATTCATAAAGATAAGGACCCCATCTTGGCAAAAAATAACTTGGATAAGTTGAATAGCCCCCTTCCCTTACTGTAATTTCAAAGTTGAATATCTCATAAATTGCAGCGCCGATTTTATGAAACTTACCCAAGAATGATCTTGATTTAAACTAGCTTTTGATTAAAAAACTGCATCAAAATCTGCCCATCGATATGGAAGTTATGATGGCACACACAATAACACAGACGCTGACTGACACATCAAGTCAAAATGAAGCTAACTATAATTGGGAATAAAAATGAATTCCATCAATGGAACTGATAATATAGTTAGTATATACCTCAACACGGAATTACAGACCTGGGTGGTGAGTCAAAAAAAAAGTCAAGTGTTTTATGTGTCAGCGTCTGTGGGGGATGCGCAAACCGCACGAGCCAGAAGAAAAAAAAAAAAAAAAACGTGTGTGGCTGTATAAATACAGAGATGTTAATTTTTCGTTTCGTTTCGTTTTTCGTGAGTAGCGGCAGTAAGTAAATCAAACTCAAAAAATTAAAAATATTTTTTTGTTCCAAAAATATGTTTGAGAAAATATGCAATTTTATGTTGTAGTTGAATGTTTAAAGTATTAAAAAAAAAATAGCCAGACGATTTAGTCAGGACTTTTTTTACTGCCAGGGGGTGCAAAAATATTTTGCAATTAAATATAAAAAACTAGCTTTGCCCGCGACTTCGTCCGCGTGGAATAGTATTTTGGGAAGTATTTAATTTATTTAGGATACCTATTCTGCCAATAATAGTACATAGAAACTTCTACGGTTTACCGAAAATAACCTATTTTAATACATTGCTATAAATATAAACTATTTTTTTGTTCTTCCATCCATCCATCCACCCGATGTTCTTTGGTAAAACATAAATATTTTGGGTAGCTACAATTTAGCAATACGACGTGTATTCTACCCTGCCAACACAAAAGGACTAATTCTTCATAGTGAACTCTTGACACCTTACGTCCTTTATTGTAAGTTAGGAGGGTAGGATTATAATTAAGACGGCATTTTTACTAAGCATAGCTACACATAATTCCGATAAATATACTTATATGTAGTAATTGTTGGAATTCCTTAAGAACTTTATCCCCATATTTTCAAGTAAATAGGTGAAATTCGAAAAGCGCTGGAGCAAATGTTTTTTAGGGTTCCGTACCTAAAAAGGAAAAAAATTGAACTCTTATAGGATTACTTTGCTATCCGTCCGTCCATCTATCAACCTCTAAGTCAAGGCAATCAAAAGCTACAGTCATTAAAAAGGTGTTTCCAAACCAATTCCTTAACAGAAAAAGTTATAGGGTACTTCCGGCTGTCCTAAAACTTGGAATTTTGCATAAAGGTAGCTCTTATAGCACAATTATAAGAAAAATCTGAAAATCATAATTTTTCATGTCTGACTGTCTATGTGAATACGCCATCTAAAATGACCCCACATCGCGTACATTTTGCCTATGAGCTTAGAAGGCTCTACTAACATTGCATCATCTCCTCTGCTAACATCCCCTCGCAGGTTAAATTTTCAAAACGCATGAACAAATATCTATTATTTCTTATAAGTAGTCTAATGCAAGTTTCATAAAGAACCATCGATTTATCTTCGACAATGACGATCTTCCATATAAAGTTGATCCCCTATTTCACCCCTCACAGGAAGATTTTAAAGACGCGCGAACAAATAGTATTATATCTCTTAGCACGTGCCCAAATGCCAAATTTCATAAAGAACCGTCGAATTATCTTCGACAATGATGATCTTCCATATAAAGTTTCAACCCCTATTTCACCCCCTCACACGAAGAATTTTAAAAACGTGCGAACAAATATCTATTTATCTCTTTTCATGTGCCGAAATGGCAAGTTTAATAAAGATTCATAATTTATCTTCGATAATGACGACCTTCCACATAAACTTTCATCCCCTATTTCATCCCCTCACAGGTCGAATTTTCAAAAATCTCAAACAAATATAGACTTATTTTTCTTATTAGTGCCCTAAATGCCAAATTTCATAGTTTTATCTTTGACAGCGACGAACTTCCACCATATAAACTTTCATCCCTATTTCCCCCTTAAAGCCTCTTTTTTTGCTATAAAGGTAGCTATGTTCTTTCCCAAGGTTATCTATCTCTGTTTACCAAATTTCATCAAATCGGTTCAGCGGTTAGCGTGAAAGCGTAACAACAGACAGAAAGACAGACAGACAGACAGACAGACAGAGTTACTTTCGCATTTATAAATTAGTATGGATGTATTTGAGGCACCTTAAAATTTTAATAAGGTAGGTATTATTTATAACTAAAAAATAAGATAATAAAAGACAGATCATTTTGGTCGGCCTTTCTACCTGGCAGGTGGTCAGACAGGTATTATAAAATAATAGTTACCTGTCCAAATATATTTTCCTTGCTAACAACATCAGTGCACCGCGCATGGCACACTCTGGGAGGCTCCAGAGACTGCAAAAACTTCCACTTGATCGTCTTCAAATTAGAATTATGCCGGAACTCTTGATAAGCCTTCTCTGTGACGTACAACTGTAAAGCCCTCTTGTCATTGTTAGCCAAACTTTCATGCGCTTTAATGTAGATATCTTGGGCCTGTTGGCAGAATGCTTTGGAGTCAAAGTCTTCGTCAAAAGTCTTTATTTTGCGTATTGCCATCATTGATTTGGACTTCTTTTCAAGTAGCTGTACAGCCTGTTTGGCACGAGTTGCTGATGCGAGAGAAGCTTTGCCATCCCCCTCTGGAGGCACATAGGGCTCAAAAACGCCACCTGCAACCAAATATACATCTAAAATTATCTGTGGCTATGAAGAATGTCATCTATGTAGACTGCATTCTGAAAAATGACTTTAATTTGCAAAAATTTAAAGATTATGAATTGAAGATGAACCAAACCCAGGAAATGGCTGTATTATACCAGTAATAGACTAGAGATTTGATGACTGCATAGTTTGACTAAGCGTGAGGTCCCTGGTTTGGTTCCTGTTGAGGGCATAAAAAAATAAACAAACATTTTTAAAACAAGCTTTTATTTATGCTCTAAAAAATAAAAATTAGGTACACACCATATACCAAACCAATTAACTCATAACATTACACAATTAACATGATATAAAAGCTTGTAGTAAGATTTACTTATGTAGATACCTATTTCATTAATCTTACACCAAGTTTTGATATCATAATAATAATGTAATGTAGAGTTGATTGGATTGCATCTAATATTTATTTTTCTTTTTTTAAGCATAAATAAAATTTTGTTTTGTAACAAGAATCAGACAAAGTATCTTATGTTACAAGCAAATAAAATAATGTTAGTAGTATATCAAAGTAACCTGTAGCAGATATATAAAATGGGCGCTCAATCCACGGTCTGGGCGGCATCATGCCTCTCTCCTTCATCTTTTGACGTAACTTTTCTTTAGGCAACGAGTTTGTGTCTTCATTATAGTCAGGAAGTTCGATTTTCAGGTACTTTTCTTTACGCAACTTTTTGAACTTCGGGTCGTAATGCTTGCTAGTTGTAGTTCGAGATGTGACGGCTAAAATGGCAGTCGGAACTAAGCGCAAGCCGCTAAGCTGTAAAATATCAATAGTTAACTGCCATTCTAATAAAATACCAAACCAATGTAATATGTGACGAAGTTTCACACATACGTCGATAAGTAACACTATCCCTTACCTTGGAGAGTACTAAGTGTACCATGATGTGTGTAATTAAACTTATGAGCGACCCATTTATTAAAATGAAAACAAAATAATATTTTCAATTCCAATTTAGCAATTTATAACCTAAAACAGCTGGTTGTCGCGGAACTGTCAACGATTCGTTTAGTTTAGTTTAATAGAAGCATTGCTGTATTATCGATAAACAAAACGCAGCATATCGTAACGGAGTTTTGCACTTTCCAACCTAATCACAAGCTAATTGTCAAGTAGAAGCGTGTCTTTAAAGCTTAAAAACAAACTTTGATTCTTAACTTGTTTATGGTAATTTGTTGTTTCTGCCATTTTTAGTCAAATATTTTCCGTTCACACATGTTTCTGTAATTAAGTGTTACAAAATCAATCAAATTTATTGTGTCGTCTTGTAAAAATATTAAAACGATATTCGTTATAGATCGGAGTGATTCGTCTTATGTTTTGATATTTTGCATAATATTATACGCGAATCTTCGATCACTTCTGAACTAACAGCTTTAAATTTCTCTTCATCACGTTCAGATTATTTTGATCAAAGTATTTCGCTACGCATACGAGCAATATCTTGCTTCGAATCCGTCTGTAGAAAACAACTTCGCGCAGATTTGAATCGATCAAAGCGACCCATTAACGGATATCCGGCGCCTCCATACACGTTGTCTCTAGCGCTCTAGGGAATAGAGCCCGTCGCAGCGTTTCTTTCTTTTCTGAACAGGCGCAGTCCGAGACAACTCGCAAAAGGAGTAGAAGGCTCCTACATAACCTGTCACTACGTAAGTATCCGTGCACACATAACTATCTGCTTTGTGCTTTGTTCGATTGGGGTGTAGTACCTATCACGAGGCTTTCGCTGAGTCACAAGTTCGATCTTTTACTGTACGCGTAACTTGAGGTCAGAGGCGTCGTGGTGTGATTTCTTGGCAGTTTCCGTGTTCAAAGTAGTAAGTAGAGCGTGAGGGATTCCGCCATGAGCGTAATTTTTTGGGGATGTAAATCTGTGACAAGAAATTTCAAATGGTGTGGTGTCGCGGGCGATGACCCCCCAAAAGCGAGCCCAAAGCCCATTGCCTGTCCCTCGCGATACTAATTGCCACGTGTGTTTTCTGTTTCAGCAATAAATTGTATGAGTCAGAAGGTAGAAAAACCAGTATTATCGGGTCAACGGATCAAGACCAGAAAAAGAGGTGAGTTGCATTCAATTTCATAATTGTCCATAAATGGCTGATATTCATTCTCAACAGTGCCATTTGGCATTCCATAATGTTCTCGCACGCGCCATTTATTTCGCTCGTTTTTTTAAGAATTATTATCAAAATTTGTTTCATCTATTGATAACACAGTATCACATTGAAGGTGGAGTAAAATAAAACTAGTTTGACAACTTCACATTCATCTGAAATGTTTTATTTGTTAACCTCATTTTTGTTCATGTGAAATCAAGAATAAAGCACTAGCATAGGTACTTAATTTATGGTGTACTTAATAGGTACCTACATAAAAACTAATGATTCATCAATTCATCATCAAAATTCATGAGCATTGTTGTAAATAACATTTACTTGCCTTACTTAATTAGGTTGAAAAACATGTTTAAGTACATTGTTTTGAATTACTGAATCAAGCAAGGTTTTAACTTACTGTATTCCCTGGTAACTTCTCCCAGTCATTATTGTTTAAAAATAATGAAATTTATAGTCAACTAAGATTCTAAGAATTTCCTTTCTGTCTAGGGTACAATGTTAGTTAAATTAATTAAAATATCAGTCTAATTTCACATGTGACAGTCTGATTTATTATTTTTAATATGATGCGTTGGAACTATCAAAAAAACGGTAATGCACTTACTTGGTTAACTATACAACATGCTATTTTTGATTTCTGTGAAAGTTACTAGGTAGGCAGGTACTTTCAACAGGACAAATAGTTATTTTTGTAAATTTTACTTTCAAAGAATTCAAAGTGAAAGTCAAAATATCATTATTCAATTTAGGCTATAACAAGCACTTATGAATGTCAAAAAAATCTACCACCGGTTCGGATAAACCTCTGTCGAGAAGAATCCAGCAAGAAACTCAACAGGTATATTTTTTTAAATAGATTTACAATATTATATTATTAAATGATTAACAACTTCATTTTTAACAGTAGGTTCGCTTGAAGGGATCGCTAATGCGGATTGGAATTATTCCAATAATAAATTAAAATTATGGACACTAATACAGTGTCACAGTTGTAATTTATGATGCTTTATTGCATGTTTTTAATTCATATATAAATAACTACCAAAAAAATTATTAAAAGTTACCTTTTTTGTCTCCCTTGTGTCAAGTTGGAGAATTTTACAATTTTATGTTTAATAATGACTTAAATAATTATACTTAAATGAAAAAAACATTCCGTTAGGCCCAAAATTGAGCCGTCTGTCAAAGTTAGCGGAAATCAAGGGAAACATGGTGTACCTACAATGTGATTTGATATATTATAAATCCAATATATTATTGGTGGGATTGGGTTTTCAGAAAATTTCATTCTCTATCCATGAATTCTAGAATTGCCAGCTGTAAATGAACATCATGTTTATGTTAGTTTCTGAATTTCCTATTTCTTTAACCAACTTTAAGGGCTGATTACACTTGACTAAATTTAGTATCCTAAATGATTTAGAAACCTTATTTAGGAAAATGTAATCGCGTTTAGCCAAGTAAAAACGTTTGCTATGCTATGCTATCGTAAATTTAGTCAAGTGTAATAAGCCCTTTATTTTAAAAAGAATGAGGTTCTTATTGTCTATTTACCAATGAATAAAATTTACACATGAGTTGCTATTTAAAAGTTTGTCTAGAGTCATATTTGTGGACACATTTTTATAGAAATGGCAGAAACTGGCATCATTTGCCATTAACAGAGTGATGTCAGCAAATCCAATCCTAGTGTTGCTTTAATCACGTTAAGTTGGTTCAACCAAGCCTTAAAAGCTCATTCATTAGAGTCGAAAAATGACTGAATTTTCCTTTCAGATTGTGGTTTGCCAAGTATTTGGTGGTCTTAATATATGGTGGTTTTATTTAATTAATTCAAAATATACTTTAGAGAGAAGTAGAAACTTTGTTATTAATTACCAACTAGGTATTTCAACCATTACCTGTATAGCGCTACCTCACTATATTAACACGGAGCGAGCAACCTTACTTTGTCCAACTTACTGGCAACACAAACATATTTTCATAATTTGCAGTGTTGTGGCGCTTAACATCTCCATTCCCACCCGGTTGCCCAAATTTTTTAGGTACCTAACATTAGTGTTATCAAGAATGGCAACTTTTGTGTACAGTGCCAGCATCAATATCTGACATAGTAAATTGTGCATACATATCTGATAAGACTCTATTTTTACATCTAAGGCTGGTAGGATGTGTCTAATATTTCAGCATATTAATGCAGGGTGACACCCTACCTATGAAGTGCTGCATCCAAAGCAGCAGTAGCCTTAGGGGGTGGCGGTGGTGCGCTCAGGGCTTCACTCAACAATCCTAGTTGCCCAATTTATTATTTTGGGATGTTTTTTTAACGTCAAAAATGTATATACTTTCGATACACATAGGTAAAACATGGGCCACCATGGAACCTTTTCAAAGGAAAACTCATTACGACTTTCCTTGTTAATTAATGCGAAGTTGCGTTTACTGTGAAATGGTTCCATTGTGGCCAATGAATTAAACTCCTTGACCATACTTTGCACGAAAAACTTACTAAGGCATCGCAAAGATCTACCGATAGGTCGCCGCTGTTCTGAAGACATACCTAACTAGCGCTCTGTCGCTCGAGGTTTATCTCATCATCTCTGCCATTATACGTCTCAGAGCTGGGCACAGGCTTCTCCAAGAATGAGGGCTTGGGCACCCACGTGGGCCCTGTGCTGTGCGTATTGGAAACTCGAGGTTCTTAACTATAATGTTTATTACTTGCTAATCGTGGTGTCAGTGGTTTGGTGTCCTTAGAAATTCCTCATGCCATTTGTTAGTTGATGTCCATTAAGCTCATTGATTCTCAACCTTATTTTACCCACCATTCTTTGATATTTTTCAAAGATCTACATTTTCTTTTACTTAGGTACCTACTACCTCTTTACTCTTCCTAATTTTCTCTGAGCGTTCCACTCTCAAACCCCCTGTGAAAGCCTTTGTTAACAAGGGGCGTGACAATCTTGAGAACTTATGATTTTTAGCTTTTAAAATAAAATAAAACCGCATTCAAATCGGTCCACTCATTTAAGAACTACGGTGCCACCAGTGGCGTAGCTAAGTAACCAAAGGCCTTGGGGCAAAAAATAAACTAGGGCCCCAACTAAACTATTTAAAATCGTTTGTTCCGTGTTCGTCGTGTTCCGAGTTCGAAGTACTCCAAATTTCCTGAGTCCGAGGAGCCCCCTAAGCGTGGGGGCCCCGGGGCACTGCCCCGTCTAGCCCTCTGGTAGCTACGCCATTGGGTGCCACAGACAGGCAAACAGACACACATAACACCCCTCTTTTTCTAAAAATAGCTCACTCCAAGCGTTACGTTACGTAAAACACGTTGACATTGTACACAGCCATGAGCCATGACATTGAATTTCTCTGGCACTCCACTTGAATAAGGAACTGTCGCTCAAGGTTGCCGTTTAAACTTGTTAATTTTCTTGTTTAGCAACACGGCTTGTTTACTTGTTGTTTATGATCAGTTTAGTTGATAATTTGAGCTTTTTATCGAGATGATACTGCTGTTCAACAGCAATGGTCAACTTTATATAATTGTGATCAAAGTTCACTTACAGGTAAGTTCCTTTGATCAACTAAGAACCGCTACCGCGCAATATTAGCGGTGTTACCGCTAATATTGCGGAGTTTTTCGAATTGAGTGGTCAATTATTTTTATTTTTGATAAAGAATGATTTCGATGTTTTCTTCATAATGCCTAGTTACGTCACAATGACGAATTAAGATGTATAAAGGTCTAATGCAGAGGTTCCAATCTATTTTTCTCGTAGCCTACCCAATTCTAAATTTTTACTGTACGTTAGACCTCCTGCTGCTACAATTCTACTATAGGTATTCCCGACACCCCTTTTTTTTTCACGACAACGTGGAGCCCTGGGGGTCTACCTGAACCACTTTGAAAACCTTCAGTCTAATAGCCTTATGTGAAAAAAGCTGCTACTTAGAATTGAAACTCAAAATTGTTTTTTTTTAACATTTTTTTTAAACTGAATAGTTTGCGCGAGAGACACTTTCAAAGTGGTAAAATGTGTCCCCCCCCCTGTAAGTTCTAAAATAAGAGAATGATAAAACTAAAAAAAATATGTGATGTACATTACCATGCAAACTCCTGAAAATTGGTTTGAACGAGATCTAGTAAGTAGTAGTCATAAATCGTATAGTAAAGAAAACTTTTATATTGTTACTTGCTGCTACGGAACCCTTCATGGGCGAGTCCGACTCGCACTTGGCCGCTTTTTTCTTGTTAGCCTAATGAAGGGTTCAAATTTCTTTCACTATCTACGGTCCGGGGTAATTTAAGTCGCCTCGTCTCACCCCATCCCCAATGGAGCCATCTCTTTTGCTCTACGGAATGCCAAGTTAGCTAAGGGGACATTTGTGTCCGATTGCCATTGGGCATCTTCCATCTAGGTCAAGTAAGTTTCAAGTATTTTCTAGTGACCTATCAGGGTCATAATTGCTTAAAGCGCAATAATCACAATCAGATCCTTTACTTTCTGTCAAAATATATGCTTAGTTAGCTACTATGGTGACAAACAGATCGTGATTGTAATAAAATTACCGACCGAGTGTCTAATGCGTAGCGTAGTTAGGTAATATAGCATCTTCTTCTCTTTTAAAATATGGCTTTTCTGTCCTAATTAATAGGACAATTTCGCCAGTGTCAAGTTAAACTGTCTTTGAGAGGCACGTTGTACGGTAATTGTAGTTTTTGCAACTTGATAGTAAAATTCCAGAAACCACGTGGAGACCACTTGCGCATTAAAAAATGTTAGACACGAGAGCAATATAGGATTTTGGGATCACTGTTCACTGTTAAGGTTAATCGCCGCATAAAACACTATCAAAATTATAGTTCAACTAGCCAAAGAAACAGAAATAGCAAAATCATATATTGTCTACATCCGCCATGTTCGAATGCTACAAATCGAATCTAATATAGCATCATGTTTGAACATGGAGTTGCTCTGGTTGCGTCTCGCGTTTTTGGGTATAAATTGAGTATTTTAAAACTGTCGATTCATCAATTCGCCGAGCGGAAAATCCGGGCTTGTAATTTATTCAATAGTCTCGCATAGAGTTAACGCATTCACTGCCACCGACGCACATATGCGTTTTCGGAACTTTGCCCAGTGCCGCTGTCATAATCTTCTTAATATATAAAAATGAATCCCTATTTTCCTTGGTCACGGCATCACGCGTGAACGGCTGGACCGATTCCGCTAATTCTCTTTTTTGTGTTTGCTATTGTCAGGAGAAGGTTCTTATATAAAAAGATTAAAAGAAAATTAAAAAAGAAAACTCGTTATTCATATTTTTTGAACGCACATGTGCGTCGGTGACACATGTGGAAGTCGGGTGGCCTATGGTCTACCCTGAATGTATGTTTAATGTATAGATTTTTTGGACTGATTTGTGGTGTGCATTAAAGAATATTTGTATTGTATTTATTGAATGCGTTAAGACGTCAGACAACTTGGCCGAACAAATCAGTTTGACGTCACTCCGAAGCACGGCGTTTATGGGTAAGTTCAATAGGTATAGTTGTTTGTTGCCTCTCACAATAGCTAGTTGATAATGGCCGGTGACATCATTTTGTTTTTAAATGACCTTTGTCAACATGTGGAGAAGTTTTTATACGCTTAGGGACTGTTCATTAGATCCCGTAAAATTCTTTAAGGGCGAAACTAAATTGCCGTCTTAATCTTAACCAGGCTATTGAGACGTTAAGGGGCTGTTTCACCATCCATTGATTAGCGTTAACCGACGGTTAAATGTGATGCCGTCTGCGACTATTCGAACAAAACAAATAGAGACGGCATCACATTCAACCGTCAGTTAACACTAATCAATGGATGGTGAAACAGCCCTTAAACACAACTTCTAAATCTAAATTAGATTGATTCGTTTGTAAAAACAACGTATTTAGTCCGTTACAACTATGTATGTATGTAAACTCTTTATTGTACAAAAGAAAATTAACAAAATACAACTGACAAACTTTAAGATACTTGTACAAAGGCGGACTTATCCCTTTAAGGGATCTCTACCAGTCAACCTTTGAGTGGATGAGAGGAGAGGAGCAATACGTTAGGGTCCGACAAAGGGTGAGTTTATGAGTTAAAATAATGGAAGCTACTATATAGTGCTTTAAACAATATAATACATAAACTACAATATAAATAAATAAACTACTATATATACCCGTTACATATACATATCAGAAAATATTGGAATGTAATTTCGTCTGATTCGCTGATGATAATAACGTCAGCGGGCTATAGGTACCGTATGTGCTGTACGTTTAAACGTAGCATACAGAAGTTGGTGGGTATAAAAACAGCGGCGGCGAATTACAGTAAGTTGGTAAACCGGGTCATATTCACCGTTATTGCTCGACCGTTACGGCGCGGTGATGTCACTCATTTAAATGACATTTGGGCATGGGCAAACATGGCCGCTGTATTTCTCTCAATTAAGTTGTTTTATCGTGTAATGTGGGATTTTCAATACTTTGAACAGTACACATGTACGGTCCAGCAAGCAGGAGAAGTAGATGAGCAGTTGTGCTGCTCAAAATGATCTGAACACTCTTATTACCTTGGCAGCAGTGTCGTTCACTTTGTGTTCTCGTGTGTTCGATCATTGTGAGCACCGTAACCGCTCATCCACTTCTGCTGCTGACTGTACTATATAATTTAAATATTCATTAAACTTATAAGTAGTTTATTTACAGACACAGTAAAAAGACTTTTCATTTCTACGTTCAACATCGTGAATACGGCTAATCCGATTTAAATGAAATCTCGCTAAGACCCATCTCGATTAAACTGGCTTGCGATTAAAAGAAACCGCATCAAAATCGGTCCATCAGTTTGGGAGCTATGATGCCAAATATACAGACACACGGCGTTAAAATTTATAACATTCCCTCTTTTGCGCCGAATGTTAAAAATGATAGAGAACACCGGGTTTGAAGTCGTATTCACCACTCACCAGCACCAATATCTGACACAACAAGGTCTGCGCATAAATATCTGTTACCACTTTATTTATAGGGACGTGTCAGATAATTTTGCACGCTTCGCTGTGGCAGATATTAAACCAGGTGACTATTCAACGATATGTAATTTAAATCAAAAAATATCTGCGCTAAAAACACTTCAAAAGTGTCTTTGTCTTCTTAAGATATGTTCAAAGCTGCCCAATATCAAAAGGTCCAATCCATTTGAGTCTAATCTTGTCCACCGTGTGAATTTCGTTATAAGGGCCAATCAACTACACCGCCGACACTTTGGTCATCTCCTGCGTTACCAAAATTGTCTCTGGCGTTACCAAAAAATCGTACTTCCAACAAGATATTTCACGGTTTAATAGGTTGAACTTACGTAGGATGGCATGTATCATGTACCTACACCACCTATTAAATTACTGAAAAAACATGTTTACTTACAAAAATCTGCATTGTTTGAAAATTGTCGCGGACAGATTAGTGTCGGTAAAAAAGTTGATTGACCCATCATAAACATATTTTTTACATTCCGTTCGACATACGACATCTATATACTACGCTACTGCGTCGCTATTCTAGATAAGTAAAGTGATAAAGACTTGCTGTCGCTCTTCAAGACCTTCACAACTATTTCCTCATGTCTTTATTTAAGCCTCAGATAACGTTACTACGGGACTAGTAATTAGATTATCAATTTCTTTACCAAGTCTATCGTGAAGACGATTGTGAGACTTAACTTTTTCCGTCTACGCGGCTAGAAGCAAGTTCTAAGACTCAGTAACTATAATACATACATAAAATCACGCCTCTTTCCCAACGGGGTAGACAGAGACTACATCCTTCCACTTGCTAAGATTCTGGCATACAACTCTCGCGTCCTCTACATTCATCATTCTTTACATGCATGCACGTCGGTTTAGAGTACTTTTGACCCGACCTTTCTTCAGAACGTCCCCGATTTGATCGTGGTACGTTCGTCTAGGCCTTCCTCTCCCAACGTTCCCATTCACGCTCGTCTTATAGATCTGCTTAGTCAATCTGTTTTCATAGTACGTAACATGAAGTCATTGAGCTCAAGCAATGTTATGTTTTTCGACGAAATAATTTTCATGCCAGCAGCCTTTACCTTTGTTAATTTTGTTTAGTTCAGCCATTTTCAATCGCGGAGCCTTAGGAGCCTGATAGTTTTATACAGTAGACACCGTAAGGTTGCAGAGTCCAATCTCCCATTGAATTGGTTGTTTTTAATCTTATTTATGTTGTCAATAGGATTATGTCACAGTCAAAATACCACAACCAGGTCTTATCACGCTAGTAACATACGAGTAATATTTACCTCGACGTTTCGACCACATTACGGTCTACTCGTGACCACGGCCACTGTAATATGGTGGGAACGTCGAGTTAAATATTACTCGTGTGTTTTAGCGTAATAACTTATTATGATTTATTGTGAGTTCCATCGTTACCAATGGAATGGAGAAAATTGCAAATTAAAAATCCACTAGGTACGATCTAAATTTAACCCTGTATCGATTTAATATGGCGCTAGCAACTGATGAGGCCATTGCTCAGTAATTGCTTTTAATGTGGCCAATTGAAGGCACTCGATACTGCACGAGGCCCTATTGTCAATTGTCAATACGAGTACTTGGTACTTATTACCATCGCTGACTAATCGATTACAAGCAAATCTTGTAAAAATAAAACCTGTTATTAATTAGTTCCGGTGGCCAACTGTGATCTTCCGTATCAGTTCCTCTTCACCTAATTAATGGTGATGGTGAATTATTGACAGCAAATTGATAACTTCCTTTTTTGAAGTGTAAAAATGCAGCGTCGCTTCCCGGTGTTTACTGATCCTTAAAATAATGGATCGGGTAGACCAATAATGGCTGCGTCAAAACCGATCGTCGTGGAGATCCTTAGGGAAGGCCAGACCTGTGTCCATTGTCCAGCGTTGAATATCATCCACATCCATTCTCTTCAAAATTATAATATGTTGTTAACTCGTCATTATCATAATCAGCCGTAGGCCGTCTATTGTTGGGCATAGACCTCCCCCATAGACCTCCAGTTGCTTCGGTTTGGATGCGGCCTGCATCCACCGTGAACCCGCGGCTTTCATCATCCATCCAACCAAACCAACCAGATCAGCCGTCGTGTGGTTAACTTACAAATAGAAAACCACTTCTACTCAATGCGAACACAAAGAAGTTCGCCTTCGTATTATTTCAATTGACTGTTGCCAACCTTTCGGCAAATAAGGTATGTGATTAGCACGCCTTGTTATGTATCTTGCTAAGTCTACTGTAAATAAAATGGCAGTAAATAATTCACACCTTGCGAGAAACAAAGAAAATACTTCCAAGTTTTATTCAATTCTGTGGACACTACTCGAACATTCGATGGTGGTAAAAATCTGTGTATTATTTGATTTATTACAAAATTACATTTCGAGCACTTATTATTATATTCATTAAAATTTCAACTATATTGTTGAGAAAATCAATTAAAATAAAATGTAATGTTGTACAAATTACTGATATTTTAAATTCAGCACAATTTGTCATTGAAACAACAACAAAATTTGATATTTTTAACTATTCTGAAGCATATTTACGCTCTCATTACTTCTTCAAAGTAACTAGTGACTAATAAATAAATATATACCTCGTTTTTCCTGTCCCTCTTATAGCTGGTAGTATTTGTGTAATGTAAAGGACTTAATAAACAGCTGTTAAATAATGGACATGGACAAGAATCTTCCTCTTTTAAGTCGTTACTCTCTTGACAGAGTGGCGCCGTGGTCGTCGTTTGAGGATATGTAGTGAACCTCCAAGACTACTTTCTTGGAAAAATAGTTCGGTTTCCGTTTTCCTTCCACGCCTAGTGCTGGAGTTCGGAGTTCATTTTGGCGATAGATGCACACTCACATCAGGCCTTAAGCCCAACACACAGACGACGGGTGCGGGTCGTGCGGCGGGCCCACGACGGGCGTATTACATGGCGGTGTAAGGACGCACGACCCGCACCCGTCGTCTGTGTGTGTTGGGCTTTAGTCGTCTTTTACGAGATCCACGGGAAGAGATTGATCCGTTCGAATGTCACAGCTCATTACAGCCACCCGGCACCCGATCAGCACCGCCTCGCCTAGTAGTATTCTTCATATGGATTTTTATGGGTATGCGCTCACTACATCAACTCCGTAGCGTCACTGGTTAGCCTCACTCGCGAGGTTGGCCGGCGAATGGACTACTCGCCACTCGATGATAGCCCGCTGCTCGCCGCCATAGTGACTACTAGGAAATTCGTGGACCAAGCGAGGTCCACTCGTTGTCAATGCGGCGTCCCCGTGGACCACCTGTCGACAGCCAGGTGGCTCCAATGAGCTGTGACCTCTATTCTAAAACCGGGCACGGTACGAGCGAGTCAAAGCTAGTTACTTGTAAATGTCACTTGAAGTTATCTAGAAGTTTCGATCACATGATTCCATCCGTGTGTAATGAATTGGCCCACACATGTGGCTCGATGGCCGCATACTACTCGCTGCCATATGGTCGTGATGTCGGCTGTTGCCGAGCAGAATGATTTCCTGTTTTAGATCATTTATACAAGAGTTGTTTGCGACAAACGTTTTAATTATGCCTTGTTTACACGTTATTGCAGTGGTTAGATGTTTCCATTGGATTTAACCAGTTTAGTTGAGAAAAACCTGAGTAATATAAAAAGTATCCATGACTTAAATACTAAAATATTTTAAAGTATACTTTTTAAAGTAAGCAGATTAGAAAACTATATCTTAATTAAAGTACAGGCAGGCCCCTATTTAATAAAAATTACAAGTGCTAAAATTCTACATAATTGTCACTTTTTTGTAACTGAAGATTTAGTTTTAACTGCCTCGACTCGCCAGAGTTACACGCTTCTGAATAGAACTTAAAACCGCAAAGCTGATCGAAGTTTGACGTGAACATACATGAACATGAGTTTCGGGAGCGTAGATTTAGAACCGCTAGTTTAATTTTTTAATTTATTCTAAATCTAAATCTACACACACAAATAAAGCAAAAGCGAGCTGAAGCATTAGAAGACTGCAGTGCTGATTTTCTGCCAGACCCGTCTGATCACGGAATGATACACTAACACCCTGTTCCACCATCCATTTATTAAATTTATCCTTCAAATAAAATTAGTCAATGGGTGGTGAAACAGCCCCTAAATAAACTATATATAAATACCACATCCATAAATAAGCTAAGCGATAGGGTCGCTACAGAACCTATCTTCAACCCTTATTTCATTGTCCACCAGATGAGAAAGAGAAGTACGACCCCAACGGGTTCCGCGACGCGCTCGTGCAGGGCCTCGAGCGCGCTGGCGGCGACCTAGAGGCGGCGTACAAGTTCCTAGACGCAGCCGGCTCCAAGCTTGACTACCGCCGCTATGGAGAGGTCATCTTCGACGTGCTCATCGCCGGGGGGCTGCTGCGTAAGTATCATTAGCCTATGTCACTGAGCTCGATCCTCAGCTCTCCAATCCCTGCCTGCTACCAGCTTGATTGTTGTTTTGGGACCGTTTGGTAACGTGCGCATTTTAATTTTAGTTATTTTCCCATGTCACGAATAAAGGATAATTTCTATCAAACTGCTCGCATCGCATCGGATCAGAACGGATTTTACAATCTTTAAATGATAGTAAATCATGGACACAGTATTTAAATTCTAAAAATTACCAAACCTTGGCTTGGCGGCTACTGTGTAGTCGTAGTCGTAGTATCGTTTAAAAATTGTAAAATCCGTTCCGATGCGATGTGTGCAGTTTTTCTTTATCTTACCAATACCCAGTATCGTCGCCCCACCAGACTTGTGCAATAAGTAGATCCTCTGTAATCCAAACAGCTGACAAATCCCAAAACTCATTCTGTCGGTAACTCATTGGCTGCTATATTCAGGATGAATGTCCCCTCGTAAGTCCTGATTTTTTTTTATCAATTTTATCATACATAGTTCTACAGGAAAATTACTTACATAAATTTCAAGTTAATATTTCATTGAAAAATTTGTACTCCACCTTCGGCAGTTTCTAACAATTTATTTGTACTTTGTGAAGTACACGGGGACTTACGAGGACATGTATTTGAAACTTCCCATTCTTCCCAATTTCCTTTTCAAATGATGAAACAACTGGCTAGAGATCTGAACAACTCGTGTCGACAAACCCGATCTCGTTCATTTACTTCTGACGCAAGCTCTCCATGTTACACCATTCCTCAATCACTATTGCGTGCTCAAATGTGTGCGTGTATGCAGTTCCCGGCGGCGGCGTGTCGATGGACGGCGAGTCTCCTAAAACCAACACTTGCATCTTCAACGCTAGCGAGGACATGGAATCGATGCGGAATTTCGAACAGGTACCTAAATAAAATCATTTGCGCTCCTTCCACCCGAGTAGCCTAATGTTTAGAGAACTTGAATGCGAAACTTGATTAAAGTCCCGGTTTCGATTCCCGATCGGGGAAGATATTTGCAGGTATGAGAAATATGCATGTTTGTCATTAAGAATTGGATGTTTAAGGTGACCGTAGTACCAACGTGGCAGGCAAAAATATATTATTTGTATCGAAAAGTATGAGACTATGCCCACTAGCATATTTCCTAAACAACCGTCGCCGAGACGTTCCTATTACTGTCATGGCATGATACGGGGTAGTGAGTAGAAACCTTTACTAGCAAGTAAGTAAGACTAAGCAAGTTTATTCGTTGTCACACCACAACCTTGCTTAGTTTGGTACAATGTCAATTCGCATCAATTGTCCCATGCGGCCATGATACTTACATTAGATGGAAAAACGGATATTTTCTATACAAACTCGCACCGCTTATTAAAGGTAGAGCTAAAACGAGTTTTAATGATGAAAAACACGGCTAGAGTCCTGAACACGAGTGTTGAGAAACCCTTTCTCGTTCATTTTATGCTGAGTAAATTGATCCTGGAGTTCTTTATAGACAGACATTTCTGCATTTGCTGAACATTTTTTATTTTTATTTCTAGGTATTTGTGAAGCTGATGCGCCGATACAAATACCTGGAAAAAATGTTTGAAGAAGAGATGAAAAAGGTAAGGAAAGAAAGAACACTTGTTTTATTGAATACTATTACGTGTTGCAAAAGTTATGCAGCCATTTTATAGTTCAACTCAACACTAAAGAATATGTAGACGTTAAGATGGGCTTCCATTTTTTATTTGGGGGGGGGGGGGGTTTGCCATAATCCCCACGCTTGGCAGGCGGCATGGGTTCTTCTGGTTTTTTTCCCTTAGTCGCCTTCTACGACACCCAACGGGATGAGATGGGGGGGAGCTATTCTTGTCCGGCCACTCCACGGAATATGCAACCGGTGGATGCAAGTGGCGAGTTGTCGTTCATTATGGCGTTCTAAGGAGGAGGCCTTTATCCAGCAGTGTTTGTCTTCCGGCTGATGATGATGAAGATGGGCTTCTGGTCCGAAGCAAGTGTTGGCTTCGTCAGAATACCGTGATGAGCGACAAAATGCGTTTCTAGCGCAGTAACACTGCCGCCTTGTCTAACATTAATTGCCGCTTTACCACGCTGCGACGGCATTAATTTCCACCAAACTCGTAGAATACGAAGGTAGCATGAAATTGTGAATGCGCAATGACACATACTACGTGTTGTCTATTTGTACTTAATACTATTGTTGTGTCTTGGTTGTGAATAGATGTATTTTCTTTATTTCATTTGAATGCGATCGCAAACGTCAGCGCGTTGAACAATACGGGCTCAGCTTTACTGTTTGTTTAAAAATAACGTGTACTGATGCATTGACGTTTCTTTACAGGTGCTGGTGTACTTGAAGGGATTCGAGCCACTCCAACGCATCAAACTCGCTCGCATGACTGCACTCTGGATCGGTATGTACCATGAACTGAATTGAATAGGCCTTTGAGTTTATACCAGAAAATGTCTGTATCATGGCCGATAAAAAAATTGTAGCATAATGTCAGTTAGGGTAACCACAATGTATACTGCACTAATTAGAGCCGGGGCGCGCTTTCTCCGCGTCTCGGTGTCGGAATGTGCGAAAGAGACTGCGCGGGCGGCTTCGTGTGGCGCGCCGAGAGCGGCGCGTCATCGCTGCCCGCTCTACAGTTAACATTTTATCTATCTATCTAATACCTTTAAACGAATCCCGATCTTGATCAGAATCCCGGAAACGGCTGCAACGATTTCGATGAAATTTTGTATGTAGGGGTTTTCGGGGATGAAAAATCGATCTAGCTTGGTCTTATCTCTGGGAAAACGCTGGTTGTCGAGTTGTAGCCCGAGCGGAGCTCGGTCGCCCAGGTACTTATTAATTAACTACACAAGAACAGAAGCCTTATTAAGTATTTGGAATGACGATCGTTTTCACCACTTCAGCCAGATTGCAATATCGAGCTAACATGATCCGCATAGAATACCGCGCCACGCTTATTTCCCGCGCGGCCTCTTTCATGTTAGCTCGAATATTACAACCGGTACGGCCTCCGCACCGCTCCGCCAACGCTGTCGGTGCGTTTCAAGCTTAAGGCTTCCGGTCGCGGTCGCTAACTTCGTAACGACACCTAACTTCACCTATTTGTTGACGCAGGCAACGGGTGCGTGCCACCGTCGGTGCTGCTCGTGTTGATGAACGAGCACATCGTGAAAGACAACCTGGCGCTGGACTTCGTGCTGGAGGTGTTCGACTGTCTCAAGCAGGAGCGCGGCACCGCCTCGCTCGTCACTGCGCTCAAGAAGGGACAGCTCGAGGGAAGGTACGTGCCACCGCCCGCTCAGCTCACACTCTACGATGCGATAAGATGGCGTAATGAGGGCTATCGCGAATCAATTCGCCGCTAGAGGCGCTAGTGAGCTACGTGGGTTTATTTATAATTAGAATTATTTTGTGAATATTTTGCAATATCTGAAATTAATTATGGCAAATATGCGTTCCGGGGCAATGAATGCCTGTGTTTTGAGACAGTTTTGTCTTTCGGAAACCTTTGTCCTCCCTTTTTTCCGAACAAAACGGGGACTTTGCAACATTGTGGCATGCTCGATATTTTTATGCTACGGTTTTAAGGTGTATTAAATATGATTTTAATCTAAACTTTGTTTTCACGCCCGTAATAACAGACTTTGAAAGCCATACTTAAAAACCTCATGCAACAGTGCGCCATCTAGTGAGACAAAAAACGATAGCCCTCATTCCCACGCAGTCTCAGTGCGCACACATTGAATTTCTTCGAAGGCGTTTGGGTGGATCACACACACACACAAACATCACCAGCCTGTGTTCCCAAATGGGGTAGACAAAGCACACGAAACGTTTACCGCTTCGGAGCCACTTTTAGCAATTTTAGGTTTTAAGTTTGACAAAAACGGCACAATAGTGACAGGTTGCTAGCCTGTCGCTTACGGTATATCCTCAGTCGCCTCTTACGACATCCACGGAAGAAATGGAGAGGTGAAATTCTAACCCGACACCACACCAGTGTTTGAGTAGATGGATGTACTAGCATTTTGACCACCACCCAAGCAGTGAAAGGAGAGTGAGTGTTACAATCTTTGAATATGAAATAGCGTGCGCCGTAATATAACCTAACCAACAAAAAGTTGGAAAACCCCGACTTGGTCACTTCAAAGTTCAATATCTCAAAAACGGCTGAACTGATTTTGATAAAACATGTCTAAGAACCATCGCTAGAAAACCTTCAATAATATTCAATAAAAAAAAAACCGCATTCAAATCGGTCCACCCGTTTAAGAGCTACGGTGCCATAGACAGACAGACGCGCACACAGACACATAGCTTTTTGCGTCGGGGGTTAAAAATGCCATTTCACAAGTAGGGAAATCTGCATCAGTGAAAGTCCCATGGTATGAAACCAGGTTTTACAATTTGAGGTAAAATTTGTATGAAGCCATGGGAGATAACAGCGACATGTACTGGTTCTCCGCACCATTGCGGCAGAGTCATAAATGACGCTACATGTAATTAAAAGATAAAAAATTCAGTCAAAGTATCTTTATTCAATTTAGGTTAAAACAAGCATATAAATATCAGAAAGGCTAACCAACGGTTCAGAAAAACTTCTTTCCTTCAAGAAACTTAAAGTATATTTTTCAAAACAGATTTTTAATGTTGTTCAGCATCAGAAGTATTTTATGAATCATTAATTTTATTGGACAATGGATTTGAATTTATTGGATCAATAAAAAAACATACATACGACGTAGCTGTAAAAATATGCAAGTTGAAGTGGCAATGGGCGGGCCACATCGGTCGAAGAACAAATAACCGTTGGGGAAGAAAAAGTTGAATATTTCGCAAACATATCACTGAATCGAAAAATCGTCTTAGCAAACCCCTAATGGTTTTAAAAGACCTATCCAACGGTACCCCACACTATAGGGTTGGATGAGAAAAAAAAATACCCCCACTTTACGTCTATGGGAGGAACCCTAAAAATTTCAATTTTTAATTGTACCATTTTGTCGGCATAGTTTGCCTATATATCCGTGCAAAATTACAGCTTTCTAGCATTGATCGTCCCTGAGCAAAGCCGCGGACGGACAGACAGACATGGCGAAACTATAAGGGTTCCGTTTTTGCCATTTTGGCTCCGGAACCCTAAAAAGACAGCACGTCGCCTATACATTTCTGGTAGTATAACGTGTACGGTCTATTGCAGGCTGCTGGAGTTCTTGCCGCTGAACCGTCGCAGCGAGGAGGCGCTGGCGGCCGCCTTCGCGTCGCGCGGCTTCGCCGAGCTGCTGCGTTTGCATCGCGCACAAGCCTCGCAGGTAAACCAGCTTACAAGCGTACCAGGCTACAACTAGGCTTCGGTTACACCAGCGGTTCTTAACGGTTTGCGTGCGTTTCCACCAGAGATGTGCACGGTTCGAGGATATTAATCAATGGATATATATATCATGATCTATATCCGATATATATCAAATGATTTTGTATGATATAAAATTGGTTTAAAAATTTGATATTATTAAGTAATTTTTGGCTAGTTTTTGGCCTTTGTTACTGTATTTCTACTTCCCAAATGTAGATAAATAGTAGGGTTCTAATCCATTAATGGCAACACTTCTGCCGGCGTTAATGGCGTCAGTCGTGTCAGAAAAATGTCGTTACGAAAGAGTAAGTTTTTGTTGTGTTTATTCTATTATTTTTTACAAAGAAAGTAATTGATAAAGTGCAGAAACAATTTTACTTAATTTTTTTTACAAGTAATAATGAATGGCTTTCATACAAAATAAAAAAGAAAGAAAGAAAGAAAACATTTATTCGTGACAAACATAAGAACAATGGATAAAAAAAATAAAGAAAAAAAAATATAGTTTTGCATGTCAAATCAGCAATCTGCCAGTCTTGCGAACGGCGCTGGTCTTCCTTTGGGACCATCTGGTCATCATACACAATAAAAATTATAAATGGATATATTATATCAAACTTTTGATATATATCGGATATACATAATAAATATAACCCTGGAGATGTGAGAGGATATGTTGCGAGGAATGTGTTTTATATGAACCGATAGAAACGCTGCATTTATTATTCTAGCACAGCAACGCTCTGGTGGAAACAGCTGAGCGGAGCGAGGCTAGGTAAATGGATCGTTTCCATTGGTTCCTGAAAAAAAAATTCCTCGCACATCTCTGGATGAAAGGAAGCCTAAAAATTGGCGTCATTATAAAATAAATAAAAAAGTATTTTTTTTTAGCACATTCATTTAATAAATTTCGCGACTCATTCTAAAACCGCCCGCGACCTTAATTTGGGTCCCGACCAAGGTTAAGAAACGCTGGGTTACGCGATAATTCTGGCGCCAGTTCAGTCCATCATTCTGGCTTTCTCTCTCCTTCACATCGTATTGAAGAATATTATTGAAAACGTTTAATTTTCCTGGGTCTGGTCTGGACCAACCAAAAGTCCGTCAGTCTGAAAGGGTTACACAGTAATTCTATCGTCATTTTGAACAGAATGATGGACTGAACTGATACCAGAATGAGTGTGTAACGGAGTGTAACCGATAACTAAAGCTCTGGTTTCCTATGATACCGTCGTAATGGCATGTCATTTATTCCTCTTAATGTTAATTCTGAACATCTTATCCCAAAATGATGAAAACCGATGACGAGTCAGAGCGGCGGGGCTTGTCGCCGCGAGCGTGCGTCGACTGAGTCTTTCAGGACACGCAATGCTGGCGGCGTGATGGCCTCGCTTCTATGTCGACATGGCAATCTGATTATCCCTATATTGCACACCCTTAATACTACAAATAAGAGACTTTAGCCACTTCCAGCCAACTAATATGAACACCGGTTGCCTAGGTCTTGGTGATATGACTATTATTCTTTTTGATTCCTTTTAGATTATAATTACATCAACCAACAGGGTCATACATAATTAAGTGTGTCTTAAATGTCTAGAAAATTGACAGATTCTATTGAAAAGTAGTCTAGCTAACCTGTTGTGGGCAAGCATATTAGCATAGTAAAAGAGAACAAGTAGGTCCACTCCGACCCTTTAGGAGACTTGACTGCCTACTCCGGCGCGGACGCTTAGGGTTGTCGACGTCTATTTTAGATTAATTACCTACCGGCAAGTAATTGTAGTACGAAAGTTAACTTAAAATTGTCTAATGTCTGTGTCTAGAGAAACCAGACAAATTCTTTGCCGTTATATTATTAGTCTTATACTAAATTTAAAAATATTATTTATAAATTCGCCGTAATGGTGATGGCGACTGTATACATACCACTCATGTATAGCTACACATAATACTATATATAACTATAATGTTCATAAGTAGGTAGTTATCTATTATTTTTTTATGTCCTTGCACGAAACTATTACACTACACTTATTTACCACTAATTTACAACTATACCTAATACAAAAAATACGTAAGTACGAGTACGCGAACGTAAAAGGTCATCATCTGCGCAAGACGAGCGAGCTAAAATCAAAACGTACGGCACCGACTGCAGCGCAGCGCAGCCTTGACTAAAGAAAAATTAATCCTCCTTTAATTATCAGTGTGTGCGTGCGGCGCGTGCGTGCGTACCGGCGCCAACCGGCGCGCACACATTTAAGCCGCGCGATGTACTTTTGTTCGTAGTGAGCCCACTTGTTCTCTTTTACTATGATATTAGGTTCTATAAAAACCGACTCTCATTTGTAGTATTGTAATAATAAGCGACCTGAACCCAAAGTCAAGTAGACTTCCACTAGAGCAGCACTAACGTGTGTGTGCGTGTGTGCGTGCAGGAGGCGCGGCGCGAGCTGACGCAGGCGCTGCTGGACGAGCTGGCCGACGAGAAGCCCGTGCGGGACCTCATACAGGAGCTGCGCGACATGGCTGTCAGGGACGCCATCCCCGACCACGAGGTCGTCGCCATCGTGAGTACACCACACCACGCATTATACCTACACTCTAGCTAGTGCCTTAGCCACATTACGGGTACGTACGCACTATGCGGTTGGCTTTAAACTGTCGCTTGAGAAAGAGAGGCGCTGTTAGCATAGTGCGTACGTAGCATAGGCTACGTAACCTAAGACATGGAAAGTGGCGATGATAGAAAGCAGTAGCGAAGTGTGGCTATGGTCGTTATGTCCACTGCTCTCGTATTTTTTTTGGTACCTGAGGTAGTAGAGCAGAATAGCTACTATAGTAGCGTAGAATCGTCCTATGACTATTCTCATCTCTTTCACATTGGACTATTGGATTTTTTATACCAGTTGTGTAGACAAATTAGCTCCAGTTGAATGATGTTGAACCCAAACCAGTAAAAGAGGTACATAAAATAAAGTTGCCTGTTCATACTGCTGGTGAAAACGATGGTGGAGTTTCTTGTTTCTAAGTCTAGTTCCTGGTGGGTCCCAATGCAAACTTTGGCGAGAACGGGAAAGGGAAGGGACCTTCATTAAATTTCCTCTGAAGTCTGACAGATGTGTGACATATCGATATAGCAGCTTAGTCTCCTTCACACTAAAATTATAATTATTACTCACCCTTAAGTTCTTTAACAAATTCAAATGATGAAACTCGATGACGAGTCGGAGTAACAATTCGAGACGTCGCGAGCCGGTAGCGATTGAGTCCTTCAAGAGTTACCACGCACGCGGCGTCGCTGTCTTGCTACACTGTCGATATGGCAGTCTGATCCCACCTTAAAGACTCGGTTAACCTTTTAAGCTGATGGGTTCTTTGTTAATGGCAACGTTTGTTTAGATCTGGCAATGCGTGATGTCGCGCGGCGAATGGAACAAGAAGGAGGAGTTGTTGGCGGAGCAGGCCGCCAAGCATCTGCGGCACTACACGCCGCTGCTGGCTGCCTTCGCGCAGTCGGCTAAGGCGGAGATCGCGCTACTCACCAAGGTAAGAGCCATAGATGTTACAAAAACCCTGTCCTTTAGCATGTTGTTGTTCCAGATGAAAGTCGCATAAAGCGCCACGTAGCGAGGTCTGCTGGGCACCGCAGTTCTTGACCACATCTCCAATTTTGAAATTCGGAATCGGAAACTGATAGGAGTTGTGGATGTGGGCAGGAGGGTCACACGATTGAAGTGGAGATGGGCGGGGACACTTGGCGAGACACGCCATCAACAGGTGGTGAACAATTTCCAAAAAATATTACCGAACCAACTGATACAAAATTCAAACCTATTGTGCAAGATAGCATTAATATCTAGTGTATTGTAGAAATGTCACATATCTCATCATTGTTTCTGTTTTAAATAAAATAAACCTCGTTTCTTACCTGGTACTTCTCAACAGAGGATTTTCCAAACTGATGCCTAAATTGAATAAAGAAATTTGATTTAATTTAACTTGAAGTACAACCTATTTACCAGTTACACTTTCAACTGTAATTAACATCAGCTGTCCCGGAAAAACGTAGTTGCCACGAGATAAGCAAAGTTGTAGTCAATAGCACAATGATTGTGTCGTTCCAGGTGCAGGAGTACTGCTACGAGAACATGTCTTTCATGCGCGCGTTCAGCAAGCTGGTGCTGATGCTGTACAAGAGCAACGTGCTGTCGGAGGAGGCCATCCTCAAGTGGTACCGCGACCCCAACTCCAGCAAGGGCAAGCTCATGTTCCTCGACCAGATGAAGAAGTTCGTCGAGTGGCTGCAGAGCGCCGAGGAAGGTGGGTGCTGCCCCCCACACCCCACACCCCACACCTCAAAAGTTACGAGTATTAAAATTCTACATAATTGTCGCTTTTTTTGTTTGAAACATTTAACAATTTATTCAGAATTGTAACACTTGTAACTTTTGTGGTAGAACGCGTCAGAACTGTCTGTTTCATACATTTAGTGAGGTAGACACATAATACATTGCATTAGAAAACTATTCATTGCGCTATACCATACGAGTGGAGATCGTAAAGTTGGACCGATTCGCCGGATTCTTGCTTGCTTGTTGCATAACTTCGATTGCCTAGAAATCAGTTAGATTCATATTTTTAAGGTAATGCATGTTTCCAGGAAAAATACCACCTTAGGCGTCAATTATATGAATAAAGCCACGACATTTCCATAGTTTTGTTTACATGAAAAATTCCGACGAAACAAGAATCCGTCAAATCGTAGTTAACCATACGAGACGATTAAGCTAGAAAAGTTCATTATTTTATTTGGTACAAGTATTTTATTTTTATAAAAAGATAAGTCCGGATTATTTACCTTATTTTCTATTGCAAAAAATCGAAGAAGATCAAACACTTAAAGTTTGCAAGGGATCCCGTTCGGACGCGTCAGACGAATGTTTATCTGGCTTTAGTTACGATGTCCATTTCAAAATTCCAAGTCACCAAAAATCCAGACATCACAATGTTACTGCACTAATTAGAGCCGGGGCGCGCTTTCTCCGCGTCTCGGTGTCGGAATGTGCGAAAGAGACTGCGCGGGCGGCTTCGTGTGGCGCGCCGCTCTCGGCGCGTCATCGCTGCCCGCTCTACAGTTGATATTTGACAATTAGATAAAATACTACCGACTATAGGTTTATGAAAAACTAGCTGTTGGCCGCGACTCTGGCTGCGAAGAATTTGTTTATCGCATTCCACCTTTCCAGGGTCTCACTATCTCCATACCAAATTTAATCTCAATCGGTTCAGCGGTTTATTAAGCGTGAAGAGGTAACGGACAGTCATTTACGAAAACGGTGCGGAATCGCAATGACGTAAACGTCAGGACTTTACCGAACAAAACTCGTGACGTTTACGGCACGACACTGCAATTCCGCACCGTTTGCGTATTTTAATCAGCGGTGTGGAAAGTATGCAAAAAAACGCATAGTCACTGCGATTCCGTGCCGTCACCGTTTTTTAAGCAGCAGTATGGCCGCTCCTTTAATCCTAATCCCCTGAACTAACCCCATTACTTTATGAGTTTGCCTACCTTACAGTTTTATTGTGTACCACATAATAAATAAAGTTTTCGTTCCCCAGAATCGGAGAGCGGCGAGGAGGAGGATTAGTGTAAGAGCAGCGTGAGACTGACCAGCGCCAGCGGCCGCACCCGCCCGCCGCGGGCGCGACACACATACTGATAATAAGCGTACTATGTTAATAACGATATAATAATTAAACTAATTGTTGAACACCGTGAGCGACCGTAGGGGACAATGTTTTCTACAACTGTATATTCATTTCTAAAGTAACATGTTGAAATACAATATTTTTTATTCAATTTTTTTAGGAAAATTCCAATAAATGGTGGCAACACTCTGTTTTTGTTTTATTTTGGTACCTTTTAAACCAGACTCGACCCTTTGTTGTCATAAACGTGTTGTGATGGTATAATGGAAGGAATGGCGCAGCGGGTCGCGGGTTGTGATATAACTAAATAGCCAATCGCAAACAAGACTAACGCCATCTAGCGAAATATCGCCTGTACAAAAACCTTGTTATTAGTAAGGTAGGTACAGCCGAACAAATTAAATCATGACCCAGGGTGGAAACCTTTGTGGTGCTAATGTCGTGTTGACATCTACTTTTGCCAAGAAAATCACAGTAAAATGATTATTAAAAAGGTTCCACAACCTGGGTCGTGATTCAATTTGTTCGACCGTACAATACAATTACTATTGATCACCACGTATACAGAAAACAGCATACTTTAAATAACAGCTTGCTAATATAAATAAATGTACAGTCGAGTGTAAAAATATGAACTTATTCAAAGTTTCAAAAATATGTACCACAGACAAAAGTCTAAGTAGTAACATATTTTTGAATGGTTTGAATAAATGCTTATTTTTGCACTTGACTACGTTGCGTCTGCGACAAAGATGAAATGAATCTGGGTGACGTTTACAAGAGGGCGCTTTATTTTAATCTCTTCACCGCCACAAAACAGGAAGCTTGGTCTGTACGCTACAGAAAAAACAACGACAAATCAACTTGATTTTCAATTCCATTGCAGAAGGATAAATTTCGAGTTGAATGTTGGTCATGTATGGAAAAGATACAAACAGCCATGAATGTGAAGTTTTGCGAGATAGCTGCGTTAGTTTAGTTTTTTGCTACGTTCATTAGGATCTTTGTCGCACTGTTAAATAATAATTTCAAGTCATCGGAAATAAGCTCCTTAGGTTGTATCAACGGTAGATGGCGCTTAAAACCATCACCACAATCCCGAAAAGGCTATCGCCTTAATAGCTGGGTAAGACAGCACGACAGACTGTGATTGCCTGTTTCAAACTGACCTATATACTTAACTAGCTTTTGCCCGCGGCTCCGCCCGCGTGGTATTCGGTTATCGCGCGCTTTTCCCTCAGGGACTGCATTTTTCCGGGATAAAAAGTAGCCTATATCACTCTCGGGCCCATAAACTCTCTCTATGCCAAAAATCAGGTCGATCCGTCGCTCCGTTACGGCGTGAAAGACGAACAAACATACAAACTTTCGCATTTATAATATTAGTATGGATGTACTTCATGACGGCTTTTTTGGAAAAATAGCGTGGTGGTTTCCCCCTTGCCTTCCACGACGTAGTGCTGGAGTCCAGAGTTCGTAGTTGGCAATAGACAGATCAAAGGCTTTGCTGGCGTTTTGTGCCGCCGCGGTGACGCGGACCGTGTATGACCGTACGTGGCTTAATACGGTATTTGACTATTTTGTATATGTTTTATAAATTAAAACTACACAATGCCTGTTATCGAATAGAGAAACAATTATTAAGCTACCTTTACAAATAAAAAAGTTATAAAGGTTTGAAATTCAAGATTAGACGGAGAAAGACATACTGGCATGTGACGTCACACGCCAGTAGCGCCATACTTGCTGCATATTTTCGTAATAATATGATATGGCAAATTCAGGAGTTGTCAAATACCGTATCGCCGAGTCCACGCGACGGCACCGCGCCGGCTCGCAGGGGGGGGACAGTCGCCTATACCGTACTAATTCATGTCGATAGCGCCGCCATCTCCTTTATCTAACCTAAAATAAAACAGATTGTTGTCGTTTGTTTCAGATAGATGTCACTGAAAGCTTGAGATCACAAAATTTTATTTATTAAAAAATATTTTGTCGTTGATAATTACCGCAAAAATGAACTTTATTTTCGAAATTGACAATCGTATTGTAATTTCTAATATAAAAGTCACATAATTGTATCCGCTCAGTCGTTACAAATATTTTTTGTGTAGCAACCCTCTATGTCAGGCCAGCAGGGCTACTCCGAAACTCGAAACTCGAAGTTCGTGTCGTGCGGTCCCTCTCGCTCTCGTATTAAATAGTATAAGTGTCAGAGGGACCGCACGACACGAACTTCGAGTTTCGAGTTTCGGAGTAGCCCTGCAGGCGTCTATTCGCGCTCAACAAGGAACAAGATGGCTACGTTGCAATCGAAACTCGTGCACATCGTCCACATAAAAAGTAAAGACAGTGCTGCAAACGGAAAATTGAGGCTGGTTTAAACTTAAGAAGACTGAATTCAAGCGGTCTCACTTCTCTTTGCAGCCCTGTTTTTAGTTTTTATGTGGTTTGAGCTGGGAAGCAAATCCAGTAAAGTAAAAGAATACCTGTGACTATTAATAGCTATACGTATGGATGGATATATACATCAATGGTACTAGTTAGGAAATGCAGACGGCGCTTCAAAACGGTCTGCATGAATGAGACGAGAGAGGGCTCTCTTTTCCCCGTATATTATACTACTCTTTGCCGGCTCGCAAGCGGCGAATAATCGCGGAAATACCGCAGCGTGCTCACCGCGTGCCGCTCCGCCGAGAAACCGCCGGCAATAACGCTAGTGTGCACAAGCTCTAACTTATGCGATAAACGCTGCATTAAACGCAATGCGATGCACTTGACGTACATCAATTTGCATCAGATAATCTAATTACCAAACATTGTCTTACGCTACGCGGCGAGCGCAGCGGCAAACGCAATCGCATGCATTATCTCATACAAAATGGATGTGCGTCAAACGCATTGCGTTTAATAACCGAGCTCTTCAGTCTCCTTTCACGACACCCACTGCACAGAGTACATTATTATAACTGCCTATTTAACACCATAGAGATATAACTAAGCTACATAGAGTCATGTGGGGTAAATGTACGCAGTGGGTAAGTATACGCAATCCCATACCATTCAGTCATAAATGTATGGGATTGCATACACTTATCCACTGCGTACGTTTACCCCACATGGCTACTAATGCAATCGTCATACTTATTCTGCCATTAATAGCGCTGACATCGAGTGTACTAACGCCCGTAGTCAGCGTATTGTTATCTAAGTTCCATTGAGATAAGTATAAGTAGTCGAAGAATATATTATGTAGATATACCTACACACTAGGTAATGCACCGATTCTGAAATACAAAACTTGGAGAAATTGATAGTTACAAGAAGAAAGGTACCTATATATGGGTGCACTGCACACTCACCGGGGTTCAGCTGAACTCCAGCGCTGCAGCTCTGGTTACAGGGCTACGGCACATGCTGAGCTGAATAAATGTTGTGAGTTGATATATATTTAATTGTAAACGCTATAAAAATAGGTAGGTACACTTGACGTTAGAAATTTGGCTGTATTTGGCCCTAACACTAAAAATGAAGCCCAAAATTACAATTCTCTGTGAACTGACATGTGTTAATGTTAACCCTTATATTTATAGTGTACACCACAGATGACACCATGATTCAAGACTATCTTTTTGTATTTTTTTTATGTAGAATTTTTTTGGACTATAAGGTACTTAAGTACCATGAACTTTTTTCAATTTTGACATTTTAAGGGTAAACACATTTTCAACAGTTGTCTAGGTTTCTGCGGCAACTAAGTAAGGCCAAATTTGCATTGCATTTGTAACTACAAATGCTGCAAATTTAGCCTTAGTCCACCTAGTTAGGTGGTTAGGTAGGTAGGTAACCGAATTGTCAGTCTAGATTTAAAACTCCCCTATCCAGAGCACACACAATAGGAATAGGAAAATCGTTAAACTGCCGAGATTACCATTTAGCATCTATAGGTTCGTATTCACGCATAATAATTCCAATAAAATAAGCAAGGGGACGCGTTTCCGGACCATTCAGCCAAGACTTGTTCAACGGCTGCCGACGTTTTGTGCGGACCCCTCGTTTTACCAAGGCCAGCTCCAAATTCAAGGTTACATCAGGTGCCCATGCAAACCTTTGCCAAAACAACACGTGTAACTAAAATAACCGTTTTAAAATTAGATTATTTTTGAGGTTATGTTTAATCAAATCATAGAGTTTCCCGCGCGTCGCGCTTATTTTTTAAACTTGACAGCTGCGCGGCGAAGGAAATCAGTACCTACTGAATGGCATTCGAAGATTTTTTTGAATAGGTACAGAAGTGCACACCTGCGTTATTGAATTTAACGCACACAGAGGTACGTACCTACTCTTATTATCCTGGCTGAATACGACAATCAGTAGAGAAATACAAAGAGGGATAAGGAATAAAGAGTCGGCTCGGTGTTAGTGATACCTGGCTTCGCAAAAAATGTTGGGATGTGTCTTTGGTTCGCTCCGAACCAAGGAACATTTTTGAATACTTTCATTATGAGCGATGTTGGTTATAATTTAGATACAATAAGGCGCGGGCTTGGTTCTGTAATTGCTGGGGAAAATAAATTTAATAGACTCGAGCAAGAAATAAAAAAAGGATTGTTAACTATTTCTATGGTGTCTCCTGTCTATTTGACTCATATATTTCTATTGAAATATAAACCAGCGGCGTGGCGCCGCAACAACTCAATTCCTACCGGGATGCTTAACTAATTTTGTGTCGACAATGATATATGTATGGGAAAGGTTGTACACCAACTGCTAGATGTTGCAATTGAAGATACACCTGGCTTATTAGCTCATGTGTCTCTCTCTCATTCCGGGACGGCTAGCAAAAATTCACTCCTCGCCACTGGTTGACACTTGTTTTTTTATTATGGACTATTTGTAACCACAGAATAAGTAATAGTACAAGTCCTATAACGTGATTGTCCTCGGAATCTAAAACTTCGTCATTCTATTTCTTAATATATCGTACATAATATTTATACCTACATTAAGACACCAATCACTGGTGTAAACACTGAAACTTAACTTCATAGGCCTACCCCCATTTTTTGGACTTTGCAGAGACAACTTTTTTATGTGTGCAACCGTTAATTTAAAACTGTCTACCAGTTGGTTTCCAAATGATGATGAAGAAATAAAGTAATAAATTTACTGTCAAATACATTAAATGAATGATATGTAACTCTGTAGGTATTGTCCTACAAAAGAGAAAAAAAAAACGAATAGAAAAATCTGTCGTTTGTTCTCATCTTGATTAGGTCAAATATTTTCTAAGTGACATCTCCAGCTGCCAACTACATTAGGCCGTAAATATTTAATTTTCTGTTATGCGAGACATTATTTCACACGGTGACGGAATCTTAATCAAAAACAAACTGTAATCCATTGTCCTTAATATAGGTAATATTGGAATGAATCAACTAGATGATTTAATAAATTCCTATATTTTAACTAAAAATTTGGTGTACAGTAGTGGAATTTACTTGAAAAGTTGAATGTTAACCAATAGGTAGCCATACAAAGTGACTGAGTGGAAAAAGTTCGTCAGTGACACAACTTTTTTTTTAATTGTTATGGTATGGTATCGTAGTTTTTGATTTCCAACTATCAAATCATTGCAAGATTGATTTAAAAAAGATTAAGTATCTGTGTCTTTCAGTGATAAAATTACCACGCGCGTAAGTATATTTGCTTAGGAGCAAGGCTCTGCAGGGCTACTACGAAACTCGAAACTCGAAGTTCGTTTCGTGCGGTCCCTCTGACACTTATACTATTTAATACGAGAGCGAGAGGGACGGTACGATACGAACTTCGAGTTTCGTAGTAGCCCTGCTGCTAACACTAACACTAGTTATTCTTATCGGCGGGTGCCGGTGAAGACTCGCATAGCTTTGTTCCAGAGCCTGATATCTCATGGCGGTTGTAAGCAACGCCACGAGGCAGCACTAGCTCGTGTGCGTGGGTGTGTAACCCTACACCCGGCCCGTTATCAGCTCGGTTTACATCAGCACTCCACGTCCTGTGGACGAGCCTACTCGCGAATATTTGGATTCCATTTATAAGCTTATAAAATGCTTAGGCATGGCTTTTCATATGACGATTGATAATTGTTTCAACCGACAAAATGTTAACCGGCTTTTACCAATTTTAGAGCAATACAAAAACTAAATGTTTATGTTTAGTTTATTTTTTTATATAACTGCGCCTACGCTTACTATTTTTGGGTACGCATATACGAAAGTACCTATGTCCGTTACCTCTTCTCGCTTAAAACCGCTGAACCGATTTAAATGAACTTTAATATGAAGGTAGTTTTGAGACCCCGGGAAGAACATAGGATAGTTTTAATAGCGGAAAATTACATGGTTCCCACGGGATAGCAATAAAGAATTTGCCTGCGATTTCACTAGCCATAGCCAGCCAGGCGTTCCAAGCGTTCACATGCCAGCCTGGCTCCGTCAGCGAAAAATTCGTTTATCGCCATCCCGCGGGAACAATGCAATTTTCCGGGATGAAAACTATTCTATTCCCAGGCCAGGGAAGCTGGAATGCATTATGGCGTTATGCAATAACCACAATGTCGTGTATTTACTTCTATAGTTGCAGTTCGGGAATATATCAGCTATCAGGGCCGTGTTCAGGCATGCCGGAATCATTAGCAATAAAATAGCAGCAAGGCATGGCTTTCGCACAACAGCGATAACTAACTGTTTAAACCGTTAAAAAAGTAACTATAGGTGTTTACGTTTCTTTTTTTATGCACGTAACTACATATTAATATAAAAAAAATCTTTCGCACAAACAGTGATAATTAACTGTACCTGTGATATGAACCGTTAAAAAAGTAACTACAGGTGTTTACATTTCTTTTTTTATGCAAGTAACCACATATTAATATAAAAAAATATTTACTTTTGGCCGCGACTTCATCCGCCAAGAATTTGTTTATTTTTCTTTTTTCTATCACTGCACGCTGCCTGGCAGTTGGCACCCTATTAATGGCACTACCTTCTAAATAACATAGTGTGGCACCACGCTGGGAAGGCTTAGGGGTCAAAACAATTTAATAAACCTTATAACATTGAATCAGCATAATAATTTGAATAATTCTAACATCCTTCTTATAGTAAATTAAGCTTATGAATATTCCGATCATATTGTGAACGGATTCATTCATAAAACTCAGAGCAAGCCTTCTGGTGACATTTGATATTTCGCGTTAGCTTGGCGTGTGATTTTCCGTTTAGAAACATTCCACTTTATTATAGGCATACGTTAGTTGGCCAGTTAGCTAACGGACCCTTTGTATTAATCACTACAATGTAGCGTTTATTAATAACTATGTTGTATACTTCGGTTCGACCACTCTTATTTTGTACCTGTTGTAAACTTGACACCACTTTTTCAAATCATTAACCTCAACGCAAAAAGAGCGGTGTCAACTATAGATATGTTTGACGCCATGACTGTCTGTCTGTGACATCATAGCGCTCAAATTGGATGGACCGATCTGAATACGGTTTTTTTACGTGAAAGCGAGTTTCCTTGCGTTGATTCTAGCTAAGTCGTCATCATCATCATCATATCAGCCGTTGGACGTCCACTGTTGGACATAGGCCTCCAGTTGCCTCGGTTGGAAGCGGCTTGCATCCACCGTGAACCCGCGACTTTAACCAGGTCAACCTATCTCGTTGGTGGATTACTAGCTAAGTACCTATGTTTAATAAAAACTGGTTCAGCAGTTTATGAAATAGTCCATATGTCGGAGGAATTAAACTTTTCTAAGTTGCAGGTTAAAAAACTGGTTCAGCAGTTTATGAAATAGTCCATATGTCGGAGGAATTAAACTTTTCTAAGTTGCAGGTTAAGTTATACCCTCCTAAGCCAAAAGGCGCCGTCTCAAAAAAAAACACCTTTGATTTAAGTCTTTATACCATGTGATGCAGAATGTCTTAAGCTACACAATAGTGTAAATAACTTGAAAGATTTTTTTTAGCATTTAGAAAGAAGGTAAGCGATTTTGAAGTATCTTTTTATTGAAAAACACGTTTGACAAATAAGTCACAGCAAGTAACAATTAGCAAGGGCATTTGATCATTTACGTGCTTTTAGTATCATAAGTAATAGTTACTAGTTTTAAAAAACGTTTATCAATAAACACTACCACGCCTTGCAGTCGGGTAAAAAGACTTGTCAAGATTGTTTACCTTTTTCTAATGCTATAGAAAACGAAGTATAGGAGGGTAGTATAGTCGATAATAGTGACGACTAGTAAAGACAAAGGACAAAATGTCGTGCCTACGAGTAGACATAACGAGTACCTAAAATGAATGACTTGGTTTACTTACCTACGCAAATGTTCTCTTAAAACTTTAAATAAAGGTCTCTGTAACCAATGAATACGAACGCATCTTTTTGCCTGCGACGAATTGGTGAAAGGACGGGGAGATAAAACATTGTCAGAATCGGTCAAAATTGCTTGAGCTAAGTGAAGTTTGTAAGAGAAGTGACGGTTCCGTGCAAGCAAGAGTTTAAGATTTATTTCTTTTTCGTGAAACACTTCTTTTGACATCTTAGTTGAATTCTAGGTAGGACATCCGTAAATTACAAGAAAGAAAGCGAAAATATGGTCAAAATCAAAATTGTACGTACTTAGGTTTAATAATTTAATTATTATATTCATAATTTTAGTTACATATAGTTAGTTTGGTTTTTTAAAAAATGGCTCTGTCCGTCAGAGGATAATTTGGCCATTTACTTAAGTCAATCTCGTTTTTATCAAGGTAGGTACAAAGTGGCAAATAATGGTATTATGCCTTGTGAAAATCCATTTGCTTTTCAGTAGGTACCTATTTTTTTTTATTTGTTCGTCGATGTGACGTCATTTTGGATGCAAAATTTCAAGTAAGAAAATATGTTCAGGTATGAATTTGGACTTGCTCATTGCAGCCACAGATTAAATATTCCAGGTTATTCTTACCATGTAGTTTGGACTGAAAAAAGTAAAAGGCTTTCATTTTTTTTTTAGTTTGGATTGACCACGTTCACCCCAGTCCCAAGGAACCCTAAAAAATGTAACAGCATCTCTCCGGAAACAAGTACAATGAAGTACGTTCCAAGAAATGCGTCCGCGCAGGTACGGGATGCATTTTGGGTCCCTTTATGATTTACAGGAGACTTAGAAGGGTACTTTGAAAGTTAGGTAAAACTTTTTTGTGAGTTTTTTGTGGAAGAATATTCTGGGAGATTTTATGTAAATTGGTAGAGTTTGGGATAGCTTATATAGTTAGGCGTTTTGTATTTACTTGACAAAGTAAAACTTACAAGTTTTTTTTTAATTTATACAATTTAAGAAACTGAACCTCTGTCCTATTAATGTCGTCTTAACATATCATACATTTGCCAAAGAAATCATATCGAAATTGATTATGAAAAGGTTCTACCCTCGTACATAATTCAGTTTCCTCGACTGTACGGTCGCGAACACTGGTTGTGTGCCACTACTGAGACCTTGTACCCTTAGTGTAATTTTCGTACAAATTGAGATTTCAACGCGAACGCGATCGAGACGTATTTGGTAACCGAAAACTTACACTAAGGGCACTTTATTACATACAAAACTATTCTGTAGTGTGTGTGAAGTTCCCGATCCGTACCGTATGATAAATAGGTACACGCCTAAAGCAGAGTTTAGACTTGCAAGAAAAATCGTGCAAGTTGCATTACGCTGCGGCGCTCGATTGACCACTATAAACTCGTTCGCTTTACGGCCTCGCAATGTAATGCAACTTGCACGATTTTTCCTGCAAGTCTAAACTCGGCCTAAGCCCTCTCATTCTGAGGGGAAGCTAGTGCTCAGCTTTGGAACATCCTTCCGCGTTCTCGCGTACTTTATAAAGAACAAATTAACACTAATAATCACGATTGAATGTAGGTATGTTATAAAGCACAAATTGTTCATTGAATAAAGAATTTGTAGAATGTTGAAATACATCCACACACAATACAAATACATGAAATACATTTATACGTTGCTTAGTACCCATAACACAAGCTTTGCTAAGCTTACTTTGGGACTAGGTCAATTGGTGTGAATTGTCCCGTGATATTTATTTATTTATTATTTATTTATTTATCCAAATAACTGGTGACCCAGTCTAGGTCTTGTTTGTGTACTACCTACATCTGTGAAAAAAAGTTAGGACTCAGGAGAAATGGGACGAGACGATTATGAAACATACTCACCTAAATGGTTTGTAGAACTTCTACGTCGAAATCATGGCATCTTCAAGCCGACGAATCGGGCGGGACAATCAAACAGCCATAATAATTATGCGGAGCTAACCCATTCGCAACTCTATGCTCAAAAAAAATCCCGCGCGATTGAGTAATTAAATTAGTAATGTCATGGGAGTTTAGTGCGGGCGCTTAAGATAAACAATAGGTGGGTAACACCGAACCAGTACTCGTAGGTAGGTATGTTACTGGTGCCAGTACCGTGCCAGTAAGTGCTCCGATTGGTTTGGTCGCAGTAGCGTGGAGTCAACATATTCATTAGGCAACTTGAAGAAGGATATACGTCGTTAACGTAGCACAAACTTTGTCTAATTTCTCATTAACGTTAAACCAGTGCTGCCGTGGCAATACTCTGAGTGCATTTTTCTTCTTTCGGCAGCGTATCTTTTCTTTCTTAATTTTTACTATATAAGATTATTTAAGATTGTCCATTAAAACAATAATAAAAACACACATAAAAATTTAATATTAAAATGAACAAGAAACAAGGCAAACAATAAATACTTAAGCATAAGTTAATATGTCAAATTAAATAAAATTACAACTCATAGGAAATTAAAAAAAAAACAAATCAATACACTTATAATAAATTAAATAAATAAAACAAAAATTGTCCTATTGTTTTTAAGTTTATATGTAAATTTGTTGTGTTTTGACGTCATATATAAACTATAGACAACCGGTAATCAAATTGTTACTGCGCCACACCACTGCTATCTAACACCAAAACACACAACTTTCATCCAAATTTAGTACAAAGAGAAACCAGAATTCGATACACGATGCCTATAAACAAAACCTTTAAATGACAATGCCGCGTTTTCTATAATTAATTTGTTTACCATGGTCGTTACGTTAACCCACATCGGACGTCACGGTGGATCAGATGTCTTAAAGAGCCGAACACAATGAGGTGTTCAGAACTTGAGAGCGGGCTGGAGTTATGAGCTCGTAAACTGCTAACATAATACGCACTTAGTGTTACGTGGAGAGGTACTCAACAAGAACTTAAAAACATTTCAAATTCCAAAAGATTACACGCAGCGAATAGGTATAACACTTATTCTATAGCATAGAAAATCAATACAAAATTTAATGACATATGGAGTTTAGAATGGATCATATAATCTTAAATATAATCGTCTACGTAGATTTCATTTATTCCCGCCCAAATTTTCCATTTTTAGGGCTCGTATCTCAAATGGTAAAGGAAATCTTATAGGGTCACGTTTCTTGTTTGTCTGCCTGTCAAGACTTTTTCTCAAGAACGCGTTATTTGAAATTGATATCAAAATAAGTCTCTTGGAGCGGCGAAAAAATTAAGTTTCTAAGTTAACATGCTAAAAAGACCTTTACAAACTCATGTGAAAAACCTATGCCCATATGAATAAGAATTGTCGTATTTGGAAAGATGTAAAGCACAAGGAATGGAAAAATCGGCGAAAATGAACTTCGTTTTTCATAGAAACAGCACAAATACAACTTATTTCATGTTTAACTTTTAAAGCTGATGGATCTCTATTAGTGTGCACACCTTCGATTTACATTAATTTAGCCCGTGTTTGTTTGTAGCGATGTCAGAGTCTGTTGACAATCCAAAAGCTTCTGGGTATCCAAAATAAGTTTTAATTACTGCTCAATTAATTATGTTGCCACATGAAGGGGCCATAACTTAAAAAAGTTAGAATACCATTGGCGCGGCTTGGCTTCACTATTCTGGAGCTGGTCGTTCTACTTAAAAAAACCGGCCAAGAGCGTGTCGGACACGCCCAAAATAGGGTTCCGTAGCCATTACGAAAAAAATAAGTAATATTTGTATTTTCTTTCTTTCTTTCTAATTTTTTATTGTACCATTTTTTAGGCATAGTTTACATACATATTCGTGCAAAATTACAGCTTGAGGTCACGCAAAAAAAATTAAATACTTTCATTTGGGCAAATTTTTTTTTACAATTGATTCGTTATTTAGGTAATTAACGTAAGGTTGGAATCGAATTGTTCTAAACGAAAACGAATCTAAACTAATATTATAAGAGAAAATATAAATTTGATTCGATGTTTGTTTGTTTGTTTGTTTACAGGTGGTAGGACCTTGTGCAAGGTCCGCCCGGATTGCTACCACCATCTTGCTCGCTAATCCTGCCGTGAAGCAGCGTGCTTGCATTGTTGTGTTTCGGCGTGGAGAGTAAGAGAGCCGGTGAAATTACTGGCACGTGAGGTATACATCCCATCTTAGGCCTCTAGGTTGGCAACGCGTCTGCAATACCCCTGGTGTTGCAGATGTTTATGGGCAGTGGTGATCTCTTACCATCAGGAGACCCACTTGCTCGTTTGCCTTCCAGTCGTATAAAAATAAATAAAATAAATAATAAATAGATAAAAAAATATTTTATCGCTAAAACAAAGAACAATTTTTAAAAATTCATTCACCTACGGAAATCTATATTATCAGGTCAGGGAGTGTAGAGGTAAAAAAAAAACTCCAAAGATGATCTGAGGGGCCACTAAGAAATTCGGAGATCGTGACGTCGTAGGTACCTACATACCTACCGTCCTTCTCACTAAGATACGAAGTTCGAATTTTGCACTTCGTAGTATAGGTTCTGTTGAGTAAATCCATACTAATTATTATAAATGCGAAAGTGTGTGTTTTTGTGTTTGTATGTTTGTCCGTCTTTCACGTCGAAACGGAGCGACGGATCGACGTGATTTTTGGCATAGAGATAGTTTATGGGCCAGAGAGTGACATAGGCTACTTTTTATCCCGGAAAAATGCACAGTTCCCGAGGGAACAGCGCGCGATAACCGAACTCCATGCGGGCGAAGCCGCGGGCAAAAGCTAGTGTTCCATATTTGAAAAATGATTCAAGTCCCATATCAATTCTGTGCACTACTACATACAATATGATACAATACAGGTCATCTTCTTAGATTTTTAAACTATAACTACTACTACTTGTAAACTTTTCGCGGGACGCAGACAAAGTAGCTAGCCACAGCTAGTATTATTAGAGATCAGTGGTCGCCCTCGTGGACGCCGGATGCTGCGACAGTTGTCCAGATTTCCATCTGTCGCCGCGTCCCACCTGCCCCGGTTTCCGACGCTACGCAGACAGATACACGAACATACGATGTATCGGAGTTAATCGATAGATGTAGAGATTGCTCAATTATACATATATATAACATGTGTACATCATGTTTTTATATTTCCGATATAGACAGCTCAGTTCATTGACCGACCAGGTACCCGATAAACTTCTTTAGGCAAGTCGATTAATTTTTAAAAAAAACTGAGAAACATAAATAAAAGTCGCTTTTCTACCTCCTTTTGCTAAGTGTATAAATCAAAAGTAATTTAATAACTCCTTATAAGAACCTTTTGGATTGGATAATACACTCTTTACCGTGCGTTATTAATTAATTTTAATTTTGGATTATTAAAAAGATAATTAAGAATTAAAATTAAATTAATAGTAAGAGTTAGACCGCCAGCTTCATAAAGAAATTAACTTCATTTTTACCTGTTGAATAACCCTTTAAAGATAACTAAATCAAAAATAACGCGTTCTTTATCTATCAAAATGTGGTACAATAAGTTTGTGAATAACAAGTCATCAATGTACACTGCATCGACACATTTACCAAGTGCATCGCGAGTGGGGGCGGCAGCTGTGAGCGCAGCTGGAAGCGCACGCGCCGCGCACCTTTGCGTAGATCACAAAGGATCGATCAGCAGCGCCACAAACTTATCTGTACCGGTGGCCAAAACTGACACTAATGTCGTTACCATAACAATCCTTTTACCGGCAACACTAAACTTATATGTTTCACTACTATAATTGTAAATTTTGTGACATATAAATGTGATGCCGTCTCTGTTTATTCGGAGAAAACAAACAGAGATAATTTTGCCAACGGTAGGTCCTAGCCCCCTTATTCATAAACGACAATCAAACCTATTTTAGTTCTTCTTCTTCTTCTTCTCTTATAAAATATGGCTTTTCTGTCCTAATTAATAGGACAATTTCGCCAGTGTCAAAGTAAACTCTCTTTGAGAGGCACGTTGTACGGTGGTTGTAGTTTTTGCAACTTGATAGTAAAATTCCAGAAACCACGTGGAGACCACTTGCGCATTAAAAAATGTCAGACACGAGAGCAATATAGAATTTTGTGATCACTTTTCACTGTTAAGGTTAATCGCCGCATAAAACACTATCAAAATTATACTTCAACTAGCCAAAGAAACAGAAATAGCAAAATTAGATATTGTCTACATCCGCCATGTTCGAATGCTACAAATCGAATCATATTTTAGTTAAAATGCCGCTAAAATTCGTTTGTCCTTATCTGTCACTTCGACATTTGTATTTGTTAGAAAGGGACAAAGCATTTGTTAGTTAACATAGGCTTGTTAAGTTTTATGAATAAGGGGGTAGATCACTAAAACAGCGACACCATCACCAGTTTGGATAAGGTAGCTGTCACTTTTGAGCTGTGTCGGTTAAATTGAATTGGTGAAAAGGTTTATTGTGTAGACAATTTCGCACATCGCCCTTTTAATATACGTGCGCTCTGTATTTTAGCTTCATAGCAATAAGAAACAGCAAAGTCTCTTTCAAATCTGCTAGAATAGGGACTATATAAGTAAACCTAAGTACTTATCAGCGGCGTAGCTAGGTGGACAAAGGCCCCGATGCATAGGGAAAGAATCGGGCCCTCACCACCTCTTTCCACGTAGCATGAACTTATATTGGCCTTCAAAAACATTTCAAAACATAAAAACCGGCCAAGAGCGTGTCGGACACGCCCAAAATAGGGTTCCGTAGCCAGTACGAAAAAATTAAGTAATATTTTTCTAAGGATTTCGTACTTTATACGGAATCTTCCAAGTTTAGGTATGCGAAATTACATTTGAAAGGAAGAATTGATTTGAAGGAAAACATCGTGAGGAAACCTGCACAAACCTTTCGAAGAAATTCAATGGTGTGTGTGAAGTTCCCAATCCGCACTGGGCCCGCATGGGAACTACGGCCCAGCCCTCTCATTCTGAGAGGAGGCCTGTGCCCAGCAGTGGGACGTTTATAGGCTAGGATGATGGTGATTGATGATCCTTTATGTTTACTTATAAAGAACTATCGTGACCCAAACGTACAATAAAACTTTTCCACAACATTAATATGCAAATTAATTGTTATTTATGGCACTTTATCTGTGTTTACGACATATCCAATAAATATCTTAACAGTAAAATGGCATTCAAATAGATACGGAACAATAGTGCGTGAGCTTCGACATACTTTGAATAGTTTAGTTACCCGTCGCACCCACAGATGGGGTCAGAGATCATCGCATCAAACAGCTGATGATTAATTCTAGGACACTAACACAATGACAATGACCTTGTACCTTTTACTTTCTTGTTTGTATAGGCAGTGCCACGACACACACAGCTAGAAAAATATCTGATGAATGAATGAAAGAGTAAATGTCAAAATGGCGGTGAAAATGCGGGTAGTTGTGCGCCTGTGTTAGTTCCGTTCGAGCGACTGCGAGCAATCGCGTTGCTGCAGCCGCCGAGTCGAGTTGCTCCTAGGAAGAAGGGCTTCGAATCATCCCGAAACATGTCGAGCTGAACTCGGTTTCAGACGTGAGTTATCCGGGACAATATCATTTAATATGTGTGAGTCTCACGGTAGGTAGTTTCATGTTAAAAATATATTTTTTTTAATTTATTGATAAGAAACAAACAGTCTTATGTTAGTCTTAAGGTGGTTTTCCACCGGCGAGGCGAGACGAGAATTGAAATTTGTATGGCAGCATACAAATTTCAATTCTCGTCTCGCCTCGTCTCGTCTCAAATCACCATTATGTTAGCAGACAGCTATTACAAAGAAAGAAATGATAATAATAGAATTTTGATAGGTATATTATATATGTAACAAACATAAAAAGAAAACAAGTCCAGACTTGTTATGTATTCACTTCCCTGCATGTGAAACTAGACAGGAAAGCTGAAAACAAATAGTTTGAAATATAAATTAATATTATAACTAGCCTAAAGCCTGGTTACTTGAAAGCCTTCTTCAGCATCTCAAGAGAACAATCAAAAATATCAACGTCCATCAGTTTTTCATTGTTATTAAAAATGCCATGCAAGAGTATGAACAGCGTAGCATATTTCGGCTTTCAGAAAATTTGACGGCTGTGTGACATTGGTTTTCGTTAAGTATAACTTGGTGCAACTCATGCTTAATCTGCCAAAATCATCGCGCAGTCAGGTGTTCCCAAACAGTGCACCGCGGCTGATTAGTAATCTGTGGCCGCGGCGCCCTGGGCCTCCTTGATAAGTACTCAAGGGCGCTGCGTAGGGATGACAGACAGGGTAGGGATGCGAGGCCGGCGTCCCCGCGTTCCGGCCGAGGCTTGTGTCGCCGGAAGAGCGGATACACGCTGAGGGTGTTCCAGCTGCAGTCGCGCCACTACGGAGTGGCTTATTCAGCGGTTGCTTCGCACTGCGTCGGATCGTCCCAATGACGCGCTCGCGCCCGCGGCTTCGCCCGCATTAGAATTAGCTTAATGCCGTCTTAACTGAACTGTTGTTTATGCCCGAGCAATTTGTGAAATATTATATTCTTGTTACCATGGCAACACAATAAATAAATGTCTTACCCCTTATTCATAAACGACAATCAAACCTATTTTAGTTAAAATGCCGCTAAAATTCGTTTGTCCTTATCTGTCACTTCGACATTTGTATTTGTTAGAAAGGGACAAAGCATTTGTTAGTTAACATAGGCTTGTTAAGTTTTATGAATAAGGGGGTTAGAGTTTGGCCTGACAAGATAACGGTAACAATATGAAAGGACAACGTTCGCTTGCACAACGCCATCTATTGATTGCAAACGAAGTGAACACGTCATCTTGGGAGCCGAGGTACGAAAAGTCACCGTTCTTGGACAGCGCCTCTATTCTTCTCTATTCTCTAGCCTCTATTCTTGTCTAAACTTAAAATATTATCCCGCGGGAACACATTGCCGGGATATCAAGTATCCCATGTCTCAATGCAGATTTTCGTTTATGTGTACGCCAAGTTTCATGGAAATCCGTTAAACCGTTATTGCGTGATTCAGGAACAAACATCTAAACATCCAAACCACCAAACATCTTCGCAAACTTTCACATTTACAATCACATCACATCATCCCAGCCTATATACGTCCCACTGCTGGGCACAGGCCTCCTCTCAGAACAAGAGGGCTTGGGCTATAGTTCCCACGCGGGCCCAGTGCGGATTGGGAACTTCACACGCACCATTGAATAGCTTCGCAGGTTTGTGCATGTTTCCTCACGATGTTTTCCTTCACCGCAAAGCTCGTGGTAAATTTCAAATGTAATCCCGCACATGAATTTGGAAAAACCCAGAGGTGCGAGCCGGGGTTTGAACCCAAGACCCTCTGTTTGAGAGGCGATAGGTCAAACCGCTAGGCCACCACGGCTTTACAATACACATTTACAATATTATAAATTAAATGAGTAGGAAGTAGGATTTACTCATTTGTCGCAGTAATAACCTACGTAATTAACCTGTTCAAAAATCCTACCAATAAAGCGACAAGATCTTGCATTACGCTGCACCAACACACGTTAAACTGTGGTCTGTGGTCAAAGAAGTGGGTCATCTGTACTTGTAGTATTATTTATTCTGTGACGTAACACAAAACGAGTAAGTGCGCTGCAAAGTGAAAAAATTTGAGAACCCATGGCCCATGGCGCGAGCAATTTGTGAGCGCATCGATCGAGCATGTGCGCGACAGGTCGACAGCTGCGCGCGCGCCGCCAGCTGCCACGCCATCTAGAGGAGCTGTGGAACTTTACAGCGATTTTGATTTATCTTCAGTTCGATCGTTATTCATACAGAGCCTAGAGTAAGTAAGCAAATTTGCGAGCTGTGGAAACTTCCATCTATCTATTTTGAAATCGCGCAAAATCTTTGTCACTATTTAAATCTATGCTTAAAGAGCACTATCTGTCATCTTGTAATTATTAGCTTTATGATAATTTATTTATTTATTTGTTGCTGTTTATCTCACTGCCTAAGTATATTATATGTATGTATTCGTAGATGTATTTCTGTTACGTTTAAATTTTCTGATCTACTTTTGATGCACCACCTGTTGTAAACTAGTCCTTCCTTCTTTCTGTAAAAAAGGTTGCCTGGAAGAGATCGCTCTTAAGCGACAAGGCCGCCTATTGCTCACCTTGTAATTTTTTCTCTGTGTACCTGTTTTCTGTATAGCTTCCTATGTCTGGTGTACAATAAAGAGTCTTTGTATTGCATTGTATTGTATTTTGTAAAAAAATACAAGCTTTTTTTTACTGACTGTTCTACATATCCGTATCACATTTCAAGTCAATCCCGTCGCTAGAAGAGGGTAAAATTCACAATCCAAGATTTTCGTGACCTTTATCAAATATACCAACAAATATTGTAAGTTTAACGAAAGCTCAATTATAGTTCATAGACTATCGCGGTTCATAGACTACTAATTTTAAGATTTCAATTCGGGTGTTGTTCCGTGTACCTGGTCGTCTCGTACCTACTCTTGATCAAGGAGCATGCAATTAATTATGCATGCATGCTTCTCTAAAATCAAGGTACGCGGATCAAAAGCCGAAATTAAATCATAAAATTAATAAAGCTTGCAAATAAATCTTGTATTTACGTCGAATTTCATTACCCGTGTGGTGTCGGGTTAGAATTACACCTCTCCATTTCTTCCGTGGATGTCGTAAGAGGCGACTGAGGATATAGGTTAAGGTATACCGTAAGCAACAGGCAAGCAACCTGTCTGTTTTTTTTGTCAAACTTAAAATTGCTAAAAGTGGCTTCGAAGCGGTAACGTTTCGTGTGCTCTGCCTACCCCATTTGGTAATACAGGCGTGATGTTTGTGCTTTTGTGTGTGTTCATTAAAAAAAAACTATATCTTTTCATGCTCATACTCTTTTGCACTTACAATTAATATAATAAGTATTATAAAACACTCGTTCAGTATTATCATCATCATCACCATCATCATCATCATGTTCATCATCTTCATCATCCCAGCCTATACACGTCCCACTGCTGGGTACAGGCCTCCTCTCAGAATGAGGCTTCATGCTAGCAACCTAACATTGTGAAGAAACTTGTTGAAATGAAAGACTCAATTCAAGTGGCGTCTCAATCAACGTGCTACTTAAGCTTCGAATGCACTTCTACTGAGAACTGCATGTATACCTACTGACACTGACACATGGGGCAACTTTTAAATCTCACTGAAAATAACGCTCAAAAGTGATTAAATCTGTTTCAGGGTTGCCAACCGTACAAGGTTACTAGAAGGTAGATACAAGATTCGACGCCATTGGCCTATAACAACTTTTTCCAGTTTTTGACCCCCCGCACCCTGTTTAATAAATATAATAATAATAATAATTTAATTAATTTTCAGATAATTACATCCATTAATATGAGTGAAGAAAATTTTTCTCGTTATAACGAGAATGATGGGCTGGCTGAACTACCGCCAGAATTGTCTATAACCTATCGACGATAGGGTGTCGAATCGATGTCTTAGCACCTTAAGAAATAAGGGCGGACCCAGCTTTATAATAATAATAATATATTCTTCATTTCGGAATACACAGGACTCCATAGATGATTAGTAACAGAGCTTATTCCTAAAGTTAGTACTTAAAATTAATTAATTAAATTATACAAGCTAACCAAAGTTTATTCTTTCTCTCACTTAACTGCACATATGCCACCCCTTCAATCTGCCCAACCCATTGCAGTGTGCAAGTATTGGGCAGTCGTACTTTACAGCAAGCACGCTCAGAATGCTTTTATATCCAGGGGGGGGGGGGGTGTTAAATCATAAAATGGCTGGTTATAATAGAACCAGGGAGGTAACATGATCAAATTTTATAGCAAAGTAGGGTCACTTGGTCAAATTCTATAGCCAGATGGGGTCACATGGCTGAATTCTATAGCCAGGTGGGGTCACATGGTTAAATTCTATAGCCTGGTGGGGTCAAATGGTTTAATTCTATAGCTATGTAGGGTCACATGGTTAAATTTTAGTCATAACTTAATTAATTATCCTATTTGTCGTAGAAATACAGAAAAATAATAAGACCCACTTGCTCGTTTGCCAAACAGTCGAATAAAAAAAAAGAGTTTAGAAAAATAACTACTATTGTAAGACTCAGCCCAAGGCCCAATGACCAAGACCCCCATGCCCCCCCCCCTCCTAGATCCGCGCATGTTAGGAAATCAATCTCGCCAGCACACCGCCGCGCTATCACACGAGCCGCATCGAATAAGGCCTTTATATGTATTGGTGGATCGATGAATAAACTGGACCTACGAAGTGCAAAATTCGAACTTCGTATCTTGCTGTCCCGCTGACGCTTATATTATTTAATACGAGAGTGAGAGGGACGGTACGATACGAACTTCGATTTTAGAATTTCGTAGTAGCCCTGCGCTGCGCCGGCGCAGGCACGTGGGTGAAGTAACGGTGCGACCGGTCTGCTACTGAGTTCAAGCATTCCTTAATACTGCGGCTTCTTCTGCAGTACATGTATGTATACGAACCAACTGCAGGGCTACTACGAAACTCGAAACTCGATACGAGCTTCGAGTTTCAAGTTTCGTAGTAGCCCTGCTGAATCGTGACGTGAGCCACTGTGGAACCTTTTCATAGAAAAAGTCATAGTGACACGCATTGCTTGACAGAGGAATTTATTATGACAGTCACTGTGAGATCGTTCTACGGTGGGCCAGGAATCAAATGGTTCGACTGTACATTTTAACAAACGTATATTTGTAGTATATTGACTACATACATATAGAGGTACATATTTGTACTTATGTATCTTGATGCAACTTATTGACACTAGATTATACGTACAGTCACCAGCACCAATATCTGATACGACTATCTATTTCTAGTGCCGGAAAGACGTGTCAGATATTTTTGCACGCTTCGCTGTGGCAGATATTATTGCTGGTGACTGTACACACGATCTCTGTACATTTACTTAATTATGTTTTGACAAATAAAATGATTAATTAGTTGAAGAAACTGATTTATGTGTATCAGGGTGGATGGAACCTTTTTTTATTATTCGACTGGATGGCAAACGAGCAAGTGGGTCTCCTGATGGTAAGAGATCACCACCGCCCTTTAATAATCAATTTCACTTTGATTTTCTTGATAAACTATGGGATGTCAACATGTCATAATAGTACAAAGGTTCCACGCTGGTACAGTCAAAGTCATAAATAAGTGATCATTTATGTACCTTGTCGCTTTCAGTCGTTACACAATTTCGTATATGGCTTTTCAAACATGATGAGTATACTTATCATAACTTTGTTAAAAGTGAACTACAATCCGCTATAAGCCATGCTCCACAGCTACGTTTGCACTATTGTCATGTTCTAAGTATATAAAACAATAGATTATGAGTCACAGACGCAAAAACGCGTTTCAAACTATCTACAAAGTTCATTCTCAAAGCTCCAAACACCTGTGCACACATCCGTTGTCATAAATTGTATACTGCTACTGTTAAAATTAATTAAAATGTCAACTATACGTCTACTTATACCTGCATTAAGTTTAATTGAATTATGAAAATGATATTGAAAAGATAATGAACGTATTTTTTCTTTTGTCAATCAAGGAAATAACCTAAACATAAAAATTACATTTTAATACAATCTTTTTTTGCAGACTGTACTTTTTGTTGACTGTACTTGCATTGCCACCCAAACTACATTTGAATACCAAATTTCAAGTCGATGCTATTAACCGTTGAAGAGTTCCGTCCTGCGGAGACGATCCTGGCTGGACTACCAGGATGTCACTACTAGATTATTTTATTGTCACGCGATTTACATAAAGTCATCATCAACCTAGCCTATATAAGTCCCACTGCTGGGCACAGGCCTCTTCTCAGAATGAGAGGGCTTGGGCCGTAGTTCCCACGCGGGCCCAGTGCGGATTGGGAACTTCGCACACACCATTGAATTGCTTCGCAGGTATGTGCAGGTTTCCTCACGATTTCCTTCACCGTAACCGGATTTACATAAGTAATTATTCCAAATTTGAAGTCAATCTGACTACTGGAAGTTGGTCAAATTTAACTTGCAAGATTTGATTACAGACAGACAGACAACGGGACAGGTGAAACTAAATATAAGCTTGTAAAAAGTTACAACGATGAAGGGCGTCAAAGTTCGGGAGAGGGGGATCGTGCCGTCACGCCGTGCTAATAATGTCGCACGGCGTGACGGAACTGGCTCTATCTCATAATTTTTTGATTAATTGACAAAAGAAAAATCATGCCGTGAAGCAGCAGTGCTTGCACTGTTGTGTTTCGGCGTGGAGAGTAAGACAGCCGGTGAAATTACTGGCACTTGAGGTATCCATAGGCCTCTAGGTTGGCAACGCATCTGCAATACCTCTGGTGTTGCAGATGTTTATGGGCGGTGGTGATCTCCTACATCAGGAGATACACTTGCTCGTTTGCCATCCAGTCGAATAAAAAAAAATGTGTAGGTACAATATTTTCTGATAATCTGATCTGACCTAACGGACAGACCACAGACCTTGTCTGTGATTAAATTTGTCTGACGGATATGTGATGCCGTCTCTGCAGGGCTACTACGAAACTCGAAACTCGAAGTTCGTATCGTATCGTCCCTCACGCTCTCGTATCAAATAGTATAAGTGTCAGAGGGACCGCAAGACACGAACTTCGAGTTTCAAGTTTCGTAGTAGCCCTGCTGTTTGTTTTGTTCGATTAGACGGAGATGGCATTCACATTTATCCGTCAAATAAAATTAATCAATGAGTGGTGATTGGTGATATAACCCCTTAGCCTTTTGATGTAAAGAAAAAAATAACGTGTTAATTTACTATCATGTAAGTCGTGGTGGCCTAGTGGTTTGACCTGTCGCCTCTCAAGCAGAGGGTCGTGGGTTCAAACCCCGGCTTGCACCTCTGAATTTTTCGAAATTCATGTGCGGAATTACATTTGAAATTTACCACGAGCTTTGCGGTGAAGGAAAACATCGTGAGGAAACCTGCACAAACCTGCGAAGCAATTCAATGGTGCGTGTGAAGTTCCCAATCCGCACTGGGCCCGCGTGGGAACTATCGCCCAAGCCCTCTTCTGAGAGGAGGCCTGTGCCCAGCAGTGGGACGTATATAGGCTGGGATGAATGATGAATTTACTATCATGGGATGTTTGATGGTATGGCATATGCAGTGCCACCAGAGTTGAGGTTAGGTACCCACACAAAAACATGGCATGTAATGACAGCAGGATTTTGATATTCACTCATTAATTTCATTCATTTTCCTTTTATGCAATAAGTTCTTTAGTAGCTGTGTGTTCTTTAGTAACTCTCGTGGCACTATGCACCTATGGTTGTTCTGTGGACGCCAGTGACTGCGCGGACGCAGCAAATTTGGAGACTAAACATCCTGTCGCGTCGGTCATACTGATAAGTATACATAATAGAAAATTATGTTGCTATAAGCTTAATGAAGCTCAAAGCGTAATTATTACAAATTAAATAGTTATACCTAGTGTTATTAGTTTGTACCTACTAAAAGAGCATGAAAACCTTAAAGAATAAAAAAAACGCCTTTCAATCGGTCAGCCCGTTTAAAAGGTATGGTGCCACAGACAGACAGACACAGCGGTGAAACTTATAACACCGTTCTTTTTGCGTCGGAGGTTAAAAAACGAGCCGTAGGCGAAGGTTGTTAGTTACGAGGGTAAAATTATTCAATACGGTATTTGACAACTCCTGATTTTGCCATATCTTAATATTATTATGAAAATATAGATAAACAGATAGTGTTTAGCGAAGAAAAAATTTAAATCGGTTGAAAATTGGAATAATAGTGATTTTTTGAAAAATCCATATACCTGTCTCTTTCTCAAACGCTTTTCTCTAGGCAGCAAGTATGGCGGTACTGGCGTGTGACGTCACATGCCAGTATGTCTTTCTCTGTCTAATCTTGAATTTCAAACCTTTATAACTTTGTTATTTGTAACTAAAGGTAGCTTAAAAATTGTTTTTCTATTCGATAACAGGCATTGTGTAGTTTCAATTTATAAAACATATACAAAATAGTCAAATACCGTAACAGAAAACAACCAGGTCGTCGCTCCATCTTGTTGGAGGCCTACCGACGGCTCGTCTCCCGTTCCGCGGACGCCATTCGAGAACCTTCTGACCCCATCGGCCATCAGTCCTGCGAGCAACGTCCCCAACTCATCCAACAAGATGGAGCGACGACCTGGTTAAGATCGCGTGATCGCGTTGGATGCGGAAAGCACAAGACCGGTCTGAGTGAAGAGCCCCGGGGGAGGCCTATGTCCAGCAGTGGACGTCTTTCGGCGACATGATGATGATGACAGAAAAAAAATCATTAATTACGAGTATGTATCTTATTCGAAAAACTCAGAGGTGCGAGCCGGGGTTTGAACCCACTACCCTCTGCTTGAGAGGCGATAGGTCAAACCACTAGGCCACCACGGCTTCCGGCGGCATTAAACGGCACCCGGCTCGCACCTCTTAGTTTTTCGAAATTCATGTGCGGAATTACATTTGAAATTTACCACGAGCTTTGCGGTGAAGGAAAACATCGTGAGGAAACCTGCACAAACCTGCGAAGCAATTCAATGGTGTGTGTGAAGTTCCCAATCCGCACTGGGCCCGCGTGGGAACTATGGCCCAAGCCCTCTTGTTCTGAGAGGAGGCCTGTGCCCAGCAGTGGGACGTATATAGGCTGGGATGATGATGATGATGATGATGATGTATCTTATTAGTTTTCTTGTAGAAACTATGATTGAAGAAAACAGTGTGTTGAAGAAAACCCAGAAAATGCATTACAGATCTAATGAATAATGATCTTCCATCGTATTTTGTCAGGTCAGATCGTTTTTTTAGGGTTCCGGAGCCAAAATGGCAAAAACGGAACCCTTATAGTTTCGCCATGTCTGTCTGTCTGTCCGTCCGCGGCTTTCCTGGGACTATCAATGCTAGAAAGCTGTAATTTTGCCCGGATATATATGTAAACTATGCCGACAAAATGGTACAATAAAAAGATCTAAAAAAAATGTTTACTTTTTATTTTTTTCACGTTAAGTGGGGGTGATTTTTTTTTCTCATCCAACACTATAGTGTGGGGTATCGTTGGATAGGTCTTTAAAAACCATTAGGGGTTTGCTAAGACGATTTTTCGATTCAGTGATCTTTGCGAAATATTCAACTTTAAAATGCAAATTTTCTCCCTCTAAAATCTAAACCGGTGGGTGGAAAAATTTGAAAAAATTCAGGATGGTAGTAAGTATATTAAACTTTCAAGGAAAACTATAACGGCTAAGTTTGCTTGATATATTATTAGTAGTTTAAGAGTAAATAGCAGCTTAAGGTATAAGATATACCTAAACTTGGAAGATTGCGTATAAAATACGAAATCCTTAAAAAAATATTACTTATTTTTTCGTAATGTCTACGGAACCCTATTTTGGACGTGTCCGACACGCTCTTGGCCGGTTTTTTATATTGATAATATTGTTTTCTCAATAAGCTTCAGTAAACTTCAGTAAGCTCGTTGAGAAAGCAAAATACAAACTTTTCCGACAAAATACTATGACAAAACATTATTCACTACATGTAAGTACCAGCCCGAAGTAATGTCACCGGTATGTATGGCTATAACATCAAATGCACAGTCCAGCTACAAAAATATCGATATGGTATACACGACTTTGTATATTTTAATAACTTACCCCCTTATTCATAAACGACAATCAAACCTCATCATCATCATCATCCCAGCCTATATACGTCCCACTGCTGGGCACAGGCCTCCTCTCAGAACAAGAGGGCTTGGGCCATAGTTCCCACGCGGGCCCAGTGCGGATTGGGAACTTCACACGCACCATTGAATTTCTTCGCAGGTTTGTGCAGGTTTCCTCACGATGTTTTCCTTCACCGCAAAGCTCGTGGTAAATTTCAAATGTAACCAATCAAACCTATTTTAGTTAAAATGCCGCTAATTCGTTTGTCCTTATCTGTCACTTCGACATTTGTATTTTTTAGAAAGGGACAAAGCATTTGTTAGTTAACATAGGCTTGTTAAGTTTTACGAATAAGGGGGTTAGACCGTAGCGATATTTTTGTAGTTAACTTTACAAGTCACTGTGACAAAACCCATATTGTTTTCTGGTGTACCTAGGAACTGCCAAAAAAATGGTAGCTTGGTCCACTGCACAATACAAAATTAGCCTGTTTCACAAAGGAAGTTATCAAGTTGAACTATTACTTCATTGTAAAACAAGCGCTCTATTGACTCCACAATGGCCACGGGATGTGCAAAAATTTCGACGAACACACACTTTTATATTTTCCGAGAAATCGATCATGGTCAAAACGCAGAGCCTTTAGTCTTCAACGAGGCAAAGTTAACTTTAACTTAACCGGTTACGGTTAAAAATTGTGCGGTTAACTGTTCTCTGAGGCCTTAGCAAAAGCATCTCGTGGTCAATGCAAGTTAAATACAACTTTAATAATGAAAAATAAAGTTGTTTGTTGATCGTGAGCAACGGTATCGTACTGAATGCCTAGGTGCTTCCTTTTGTTTGGACGCAAAGATTTTGAGCAAAAAATTGGTCCTTCAATGCTTTTTTTTTATTCGACTGGATGGCAAACGAGCAAGTGGGTCTCCTGATGGTAAGAGATCACCACCGCCAATATGTAGAACTTTGTGAATTACATTTGCTACGCCGAGAAACCGCCGGCAAAAACGCTAGTGTGCACAAGCTATTAGTGACTAAGTTGGTAGGGTAGGACGTCCACCAACGAGATGGACGGATGACCTGCGGCCATATTGTCTAACGCACTGACGTTCGCGATTGCATTTACTATCTTCTACTCTCGTCTTATGCCGTGGCTGCCGTGCGACAGAAAGAGTGGTGATTCCAAGTGTGTAAGATCTCTCTGGCCCTTAATACTACGAAGTGCGAAATTCGACCTTCGTATCATGCCGTCCCGCTGACGCTTATGTTATTTAAATACGAGAGTGAGAAGGACGGTACGATACGTACTTTGATTATCGAATTTCGTAGTAGCCGCCCTTAGGTAAAGCCGCAGTTTCACAATTCACGGATGCAGCAGGGCTACTACGAAACTCGAAACGCGAAGTTCGTGTCCTGCGTTTCCTCTGACACTTAGGTACACTATTTAATACGAGAGCGAGGGGGAACGCACGACACGAACTTCGTAGTAGCCCTGCAGGCTGTTTCGTAGCGAAACATTTTTTTTTAATTTAAGGTATTTTGAAAATAAATGCAATAAGAAAGGTTGTTGGGGTGTCTGAGGTTTTTAGTATGGAATGAAATAGAAAAGTAAACGTTCTGATACAGTGAACGATCGCGATGTGGGCCCAAAGGCTCTCAAGAAGATCGTCGTGGATTCGAACCCGGACTCGCACCACTGAATTATTCGAAAGATATCTGAGAAATTTACATTTGAAATACAACTTGAGATTTTCGGTAAGTAAAATATCGTGAGAACAGTTGTATAGTGCGGAGCGGAATCTTTACCCCAAGTGTAAGTTTTCGGTTACAAAATACGTCTCGATCGCGTTCGCGTAAAATTTCAAGTATGTATTGTACGGAAACACGAACAGCGCCTCTAGCAGAACCTTTGCGATGTCCGTGTTTCCATACAAATTTAGATTTTAACGCGAACGCGATCGAGACGTATTTTGTAACCGAAAACTTACGCTACGTGTACAAGTACTTACAAGACGCTCGACGACACAGTGGTAACATAAATAAGATTTTCCTAGGCCGCAAAGGGCTCTTCTTCCTTTGCATGCAATGTTACACTAAGAGTCGGTTACAAAATACGTCTCGATCGCGTTCGCGTAAAATCTCAAGTTGTATGGAAACACGAACATCGCAAACGTTCCGCTAGAGGCGCTGTTCGTGTTTCCACACAAAATGAGATTTTAACGCGAACGCGATCGAGACGTATTTTGTAACCGAAAACTTACACTAAGGGCACTGTATCGTAGAGGTTTCGATGTCTATGATAAGAAAGTAAAATTGTTAAGTTTTCAAGGTGAACCAACAATGATGTACTTATTTTACTCTTACCTGGGAAAAGGTATCAAGCAGGTAAGTAAAGTAGGACCCAAATAATTCAAATGAATGGAAAAATCCGGGTTTATGTAAAACTTGGGCGAAACAAAGGGGAGGTTTAAGTACCTTTTTGTTTGGACTAGTCATTGTAGGTAGAAACAGTTTCTATAGCATGGCTGTCGTTTTCGTAGACCAGTCTAAAATTTTGAAAAAGACCGTTGCTTAGAAGTATGAATGTAATACCTATGGCCCTTATGGGAGATGTAGCTTAGGGTTGCCAATTGTTATGGGAGTATCACATAAATAGCTAATATTTCGCGCGACTCATCACGAACTCTTCATTGCTAAAATTATCTCTACGTTTTGACCACGTTGCAGAGGCCGTGGGAAATAAGATAAACAGTACCAACTCACCTACCAATTTATTTTTAAGCTTATTTATTATTCTATGTGTATTTGTTATTTATTCTGGCTTTCGTATGCGATCCATCATGCATGAGCAAAAGATTGTTTGAACCCGGAAAATTGTATTGTTGCAACAGCGCGATAAACGAATTCTTTGCGGACGGACTCGTGGGCAGACAATAGCTAGTATATTGAACATGGAACTAGGGTGTGACTCACCCTTAAACGAGCAATTCTTGTATATATATTTATATATAACCAGAATCTCGAAAACGGCTCCAATGATTTCGATGAAATTTGGTATGTTCTTAGGGGTTTTCGGGGCTGAAAAATCGATCTAGCTTGGTCTTATCTCGGGGAAAACGCTGGTTACCGAGTTTTAGCCCGAGCAGAGCTCGGTTGCCCAGGTACTGAAATACTTAAACCAGATAAGCTCACATCTTTAATCCAGTTTAACTCGATATGTTTCGGGCTAATTCGTGGCCCTTCCTCACGGAAGGCAAGTACACTTGTCCTCTTTGACAACTTACATAGTTTTTAAAAGATCATTTACAAAATGACAGTATAATGTCGGCCGAGAGTCTTAAAAAGCAAAAAGCCACGCTGCTCGGGCTACATAACGGCGGGGTTGCCATAAGGTAAATCATTGCTATGTTTAAAGGTAATTTAAGTTAGAGCCTAGCCTATGGACACAGGTGTATTTTTATTTTTTTACACGCAGTTACACTGAAAAAAAAAAGGATAGCTGAATTAGTTTGGCTACTTGACGTTTAGCCAAAATTTACTAATTAGGAACCAAAATAATGCTCATATTGCAAAACTGATTTCTTTTTGTTACTGTATTTACTGTTAGTAAAACTTTTTTTTTTTCAGTGTAATTTCATTCTATATAAACGTGATATAAAGTACTTACTTAGGTACTTTTTTCCTCGAAATTTGATATGAAGACAGCTCGAGCACAACGAATTAGAGAATTTTGAAAATCTCAACTATATTATTATTGGTATTATTACTCGTATATCTGTCCTTTAGCCACAGAATAAGTAATAGTTACTTTAGCTATCTAAAATGTTTTACACGTACGTCGTACGTCACGTACACTGCGTAGGTGTACATATTGCTTATGAGTTCAAACACTGGGTAATCATATATCGGTTTAAAGAATTTATTTTTCTCATAAGAATATTCACAATTCACTTACATGAGAAATTTATCAATTATAATCTAATATATACACAGTGAGCGTATGTTTGCGCATTCGCATTCACAGAGAAAGAAATTGTACTTAACTAACTAAATTACATTTTTTTTTATAGATCAGATACCAACAAATTTTGAACATGAAACATCATTTTTCCATAATTTTGTTTAAGACGTGAGTTATCCGGGTCAATATCATTTAATACCAACAAATTTGCTTGGCGCGCGAGTCCAATCATACTTGGTCGATTTTTCTTACGGAACACGGTAAATTGAAAATTATGCGCTGGCAACACTACGTAACGGGGTGATAGTAAAGTGGTCACCGTAGATAATGCTCATGCGTTTATTCTGCTGTAACGTAGCAAACGTGGGAAAATTACTTTACGTCACACAACATAGTGGGAAAATCACCATACCTCGTAAATCGTGTCGCATGGTTTTCTGGGTTGCTTGGGGATGCTATGAGTTGATGAAGATGATTGAAATGAACATGACACTACCGTGAGACGCACTCTAATTAAATGAACGTTAATCCGGATAACTCACGTTTTAAAGCGAGTTTAGCTCGACCTGTTTCGGGCTAGTTCGTAGCCCTTCCTCTAGGAGCAATGCGACCCGGCAGCTACAGCAATGTTGCGACTCACTCGACGAGACGCGAGTTATCCGGCTGAACTTTCATTTAATATGATTGAAATGAAATTAATAACAGTTCGATCGATATTCGAGATCGATATTCAGTAGGTATATATTATAATAAATATAAGTGTGTGTAAGTGCGTGCGCATGGGTGTGTGTGTTTATAACTCCTTCACGCTAGAACGACTGGGCCGATTTGAATGATATTTGGTATGTAGATGGCTGGATCTCTGAAATAACTAATAGGTTTTTAGGGTCCCGTACCTAAAGTGTAAACGGAAACCCTATTACTAAGACTTCGCTGTCCGCCCGTCCGTCCGTCTGTCACCATACTGTATCTCATGAACCGTGATAGTTAGACAGTTGAAATTTTCACTGATTATCATAACTGTAGCCGCTATAACAACAGACAAATACAAAAACACAAAGTACAAATAACAAACAGAATAAACAGAACAAAGTACGAACAGAATAAAATAGATATTTAAGGGGGCTCCCATACAACAAACGTGATTTACCGTTTTTTGGTAATGTCTAATGAGTAGGTACCTAATGAATGTTGTATAGATGGTACGGAACCCTCCATGCGCGAGTCCGACTCGCACTTGCCGGCTTTTTTTTTCTTGTCAACGTTATGGAAGACCACGTTGTAATTTTTTTTAGAATACACACGGGATTTTTTTGAAATACATATGGTTAACGCTTGCGAAGACGACGCGAGTGTATACTAGTAAAGTTTTAAATATTACTCCATGTTGCTGTTGAAAGAAAGATTTTTTTATTCGACTGGATGGCAAACGAGCAAGTGGGTCTCCTGATGGTAAGAGATCACCACTGCCCATAGACACTCGCAACACCAGGGGGATTGCAGATGCGTTGCCAACCTAGAGGCCTAAGATGGGATACCTCAAGTGCCAGTAATTTCACCGGCTGTCTTGCTCTCCACGCCGAAACACAACAGTGCACTGCTGCTTCACGGCAGGATTAGCGAGCAAGATGGTGGTAGCAATCCGGGCGGACCTTGCACAAGGTCCTACCACCTGCTTGACTTGATGAGATGGACTTGGAGTGGCCTGCACTCTTAAAACACGCAGTGAAGTTAGACATGTATCATTCTATTCCGAGGCCGTATTTAGAGATTTCGTATAGAAAAACTGTCATGTGATTGCGATTGCGTGCGTCAGAAACGTTAGGCAATACGGCCTCTGTGTCATAGTTAGAATTATACCTTAGAATTATAGGTAAGTGGTCCCATCAAAATATAGAAGCTATTTTTTTATAATAATTCATTTCTTGCTTGAAATAATAATAATACAAAAATGTCTTAAATATAAACACTAAGCACAATTATTTCACCTCTAAATTCATGTGCGGAATTAGGTACATTTGAAATTTACCACGAGCTTTGCGGTGAAGGAAAACATCGTGAGGAAACCTGCGAAGCAATTCAATGGTGTGTGTGAAGTTCCCAATCCGCACTGGGCCCGCGTGGGAACTATGGCCCAAGCCCTCTTGTTCTGAGAGGAGGCCTGTGCCCAGCAGTGAGACGTATATAGGCTGGGATGATGATGATGATGAATCAATTTCACAACATGACAGTAAAACCAAAGCATTGTGAGACCAACATAGAATGTTGATTCTGTACAAAGAATAATCCAAAGGTAAGTAAAACAAATTTATACAAATAAATACATGTTACATTACAGGTTATAGACAAAGGTTAGATAAATGCAATAGAAATTTGGGTGTTTTATCCTTGCTTTCTATAGCGACGAAACACCATACTTTCCGGTCAGAAGTCGGAACAAAATTGTCGGATAAAATTTAGACGGCAAAATAAATAACTAACTAAACTATAAATACAAAAAAACACTACAAAGAATTACAATTATCAAATCAAATTACAAAAAAATATTAAAATTACAAATAATTAAATTACATGTCAACTAAAATAAACAAAATAAAATACTAAACTATTACAAATAAGTAACAAAGTTACCGACCATTATATGCTCCCATGCCAACAAACAAGTCCAAATTTTAATCCTTAGCAAATTTTTACCTGCACTTAGGGTGTTTGAATACAATAGACGAGAAAATACAAAGAAATGTACCCAAAGTTACTTACTTGGCTTGGGTTACTTCCTCTTTACTTGATGTTTTTAAATAACCTCATGGCTGATGATACCCCAGCTGCTTCGATTTTGTAGGTTGATTGCACAGCTGCCTTGACAGCATGACCAGTTTAATATCAGAGACATTTGCTGTCATTTATTTACAGTAGTCTTTCTCCATGGCTTTGCACATGTAAATCATTAGGTAGGTTCTGAAATTACAGGATTTGACTAAATTCCCGAAAAATTACATAATGTTTTCATTAATTTTGTAGTTGTATGACGCCCGTGTAAAATATGTTATCTAGACCAGACTAGCGGTTATGATTTCGTTACGCTTTACATGCATAGGTACATCTATTATATATATCAATATGAATATCAAAATGTGAATATCAGAATAAAAATCAAAAGTATGCAATGTAGCCTATGCTTTCCAGAGATCCAGCTATTTAAGTGTAACAAATTTCATCTGAATCCGTCCATCCCTTTTAAAACTCACTTTTGCATTTATTACTGCTTACACTTAGAGTAGGATAATGGGACAAACTATCTGCTGATTTATTAAAGTTATTTTGTTTCTTGTGTATATATATTTTTTGTTTTATAATTAATAGGTACCTAAATAATGTAATTACACGTGCTCTACCTTAGCTGTGTCCTCACAGAATACAGAGTTCACGTTTGGCAAACTATAATAAATATAACAACTATCAACGTCCGTTCCAAAATCAATTTTGTAGGGTAGGTACAAAATTAAGTTATTTTGTTATTTATTTATTTCAAATGATGATGATTTTATATTAATAAAATTGATCCATTCTTGTAACTTTAAACATTTAAACGAAACCTTGAGCATCGCATCGCCTGCAGCGGGGAATTTGCACGATGAAATTTTAAAAAACGACCATATGTCATTTTATAAAAAAAGCGTGACGTCATTGAGTTTCAATTGTGATAAATAACATTTATGGCCACGTGGCTCGTGCGTGGTTATTATTATTTTGTTCGTGGATGTATTTTTTTTATTAATTCCGTCGTTCAATAATCTGTGGCAGTGATGCAGGTAGGGGCGCGGGATGGTCGGTTTGAATGTCGAATATTTCAGAGTTGCCAGGATATTAACGGTTTGTCCCGATTAACGGTTTTCAGTAGATAAGTGGTATATACCAGCACCAATATCTGACACAACAAGCGTGCATAAATATCTGATGCGACTATATTTCTAGGGCCGGAAGGACGTATCAGATAATTTTGCAAGCTCCGCTGTGGCATATATTAATGCTGGTGACTGTACTTAAGTAAAATAAATAAAAAGCATGTTACAAAATGGTCCCAAACCGCTCTTACGGATGGAGCTGATCTCAAGGTGACCTGACCAACGTTACGAGGTGTAATGTAACATGTTGCACAGCGAGCATTCGTGCAGTCAGTACTTAGTGTTACGGGGAAACCAGCGAGCAACGAGCCGCTCGTTGCTCGCTTTGAGTTCTCCACCCGGCTGTCGGTTTTTTGGCGAATCCTTTGACTGTTACGCGGTTCAGTCAGTACGCTGTAACAAGTCAGCCATCTTTACTGAGAGTGGCTGGCGAATATGGAGCACAAGTTTTGACGAGCAACATTACGCAGATTTTGAGAACACAGCGAACATGCTCAATGCGTAACATGCTCGATGCGAATGTACATTTCACCTCGTAACGTTGGTCAGTACCCAGCTTTAGGTAGCGTTATTAGTGTTTGTAAAGCTCTCGTGGGACATTATTTAAATAATATAATAATTAAATACAAGTAAATTGCTCTACTCACGATACGACGTACTATCTATCCATAGTTATAAATAAATGTAATGCGAAAATAACGCTGCATGGCTATCACTTGGTATGGAGTTTTGAGATAAGTATGTTTATCCGTTGCCTAGTATCCATAGTACAAGCTTTGCTTAGTTTGGGACTAGGTCAATTGGCAGTGGCGTAGCTAGCTACCAAGGGGCTAGGCGGGGCAGTGCCCCGGGGCCCTCAAGCTCAGGGGGCCCTCGAAATTCTGCTTTATAGCTGATGATAAAGTTGCTTAGCATTTTTAAAGTATTTGTATATATAATGATTTTACTTCAAAAAACCTTACCAGTTTTGATAGCAGTGGGCCCCATTTTTTTATTTGCTCCAGGGCCCTAGGTTACCTAGCTACGCCACTGTCAATTGGTGTCAAGTGTCCCATGATATTTATTTATACCGGAAAGCATATAATTATCTTTATCTTATGCCAAGAGGCCCACCTCTCTTTTTTAATTAAAGTTTTAGTTTTAGTTATTTTAATTTAATAGTAGTTTTAGTCCTATGGATATTTTGTATTTTCTTTATCTTTAATAATATAATTGGGACACTTGACACCAATTGACCTAGTCCCAAACTAAACAAACCTTCTACTATGGATACTAGGCAACGGATAAACATACTTATATAGATAAATACATACTTAAATACATATTAAACATCCAAGACCCGAGAACAAACATTCGTTTATTCATACAATCTGCCCCGGCCGGGAATCGGGCCCGGGACCTCAAGCTTCGTAGTCAGGTTCTCTAATCACTTGGCCATCCGGTCGTATTGATTAAAGTTGATTAATCGTTAAAAATAAATGGCATTTTTTAACACTCGACAAAAATAAAGCAAGCACCAAGTGCGTTTCGGGATCGCTGACCAAAAGCTCCATACATCTCTAAACATCAAATTGACTAGGTCTAAGTACCTGTTCAAGTTCATAAATTATTTTTATTTCCCTAAGACCAACTCAGGCTTCACCGGTTTTTGATTACATATTTGTTGTTGTGCAGTATGTATATTTAACTTTATTATCATTATGACTTTGAGATTTGTATGTTTAATTAAACATTATAGAGAAATAACCCAAATATAACATTTTCTGTATGATTGTATGGGGGCTCTACTTCATTTTAAACTTAATTTATATATTTTTTAACTGGTGGCTGTAGAAATACATAGTCATTTCATTACGTATCAAGTTTAGCTGCCTATCAGAGTCCTCGCATACTCTCTCGATATTGTTCTGTGACAAACTGACAGAAGGACAGCGTAGCGATTATAGTAGTTTAGTTTGTCATAGAATATGGGGTGTGGCACTCTCAAATGAGTTCGATTTCTAAAATTTGCGTGAAAGAAGCTGAATTAGACCAAGAAGCTGAATTAGAGTCTTTAACTAAATTGATAATTTTGTCAGCTAATATTTTTAAAAGCTACAGTATTAATTTACATCAAGTTGAAAATTTTTTTTCCTTGCCAGAGACATCCACACACACTCATATTCTCGAATACGAGAGAACAAGTTAAACTACAAAAACGATTAAACAATCGACCGGTTTTACTTAATTAGGTTTCGAATTTAAATTCTAAAATGAAAGTGTCTCGTATCGTACGTAACAATTTGACATACGAGTACGTTCTCAGGATACCAGTTCCGATAAACCACCTTGCTATCTGTATCAATGCTAAAGCTCGAACTAGTCCCGCCGACGTCATCGCACCGTGTCAAGGATATCAACTTTCTGATTGCAATACAAAATTACCCATTTCTCGGGGAAATTGTGGGGAGTTGACAACCCAGTCGGGAAGTTCAGGAACCACTTCCCAGAACGATAAAAGGGCCGGCGGGGCGCGGGGCGGCGCGCCAGCTGCGCTCGCGCCGCTCCCCTCCTACCTGGCACTCCGTCGCCGGCCGCCGCGCGTATCGGACGTACACGCTGGCTGGGAATAGGTACGCGCGTTCCGATACCGTTGAAGCAGTGTGTGACTTTCACTAATAAATCCGAGTTGGGAAGACTGGAGCGTCGAGAAGACGACGTGATTTGGAAGATCCAGGAGCGGCGCGCCGCGTCCTTTGTTCGGGGCCCGGGTGGATGGGCGGCGACTGGCGCTATATTCGGTTTATGTGCGATATTGCACCAGTCCCGGCCTATCCAAGCGGGCCCGGTCGTCGAAGACCGCTACGCAGCATCCGAGGCGCGCGGTCCCGTTAGCCGGGCGGCGGTCGTTCACTGCGGCGGCCACGCTTAGACCGTGATTCGGTGTAAACGTTGTGTCTCATCCTATCATATTGCACCAATCCCGGCCTGCATGTGGTCACCGCGATTCACGGCTGGAAACCAGGTAACGAAAACGTACTGGCTGTTGAGCGTTGAGCCACGTTGAGCTGTCAACCGTTCGCTTTGTTCAAATTTCAAATTGAACCGTTGCATTCCCGAACGAGAGGCCCCAATCGATGGCATCTTATCGTTGTTACAATATTTAGTCAACCGTTTGTTTTTTTTGTTGTGAACGTCATAAGTACATAATCTTAATCTTCGAATGTAGTGTAAAAAATCAAATCGCGGGGATACTGGTGTGGGGTGAGTGAATTGATGATGTAGGTAGACACGAGCTGTGTGCAGGCAGACCGGTTTTCGTCGTAAATCGTAACATACCTACTCGGCGCATAAAGCGGCCCGACCGCCGCAAATACCGCCAAAACTTTAGAATAACTTAGTTTAAGTACCTATTGTCGTTACGTTTTACAGCTGTTCCATTCATTTCGTAGTGCAGTGCACTATCTGCCGTCTCTCTCTATTCAATTAAAACCGCAGTTGTATTGTAACGCTTCTTTTTAGGTACCTAAATTTTTTACAAAGGAATTTCGGTACCTACTGGCCAGGGTCACCACGTGTAGAGATTGTGTCGGACGCACCGGATTCGATTCAACCGGGTCGTAAGACATTTCGACCGTCGGTTAATAAGACGTGTCATTGACCTTCATTTTAAGATTGATCGGCGACCGCTCTCTGACCGCAAAGTGCGAAGAAATGCGTTTTATCGCGACATTTTAATACGAAACTAAAGAGAGAATACCTATTTAGTTTTATTTTCAATTAATTAAGACTCGATACTTAAGTTAGTTAGGAATTTAAGGTGCTCATCTAGTCGCATATTTTTTAAAGGTCATAATTTGGTTGGGCATAATTTTTTTCCCGCCGAAATCGTATTTTTTTTCAGAAATTGTTAAATATTCAACCTGTAGTAGGTAGGTAAGGTTAGATTAGGTTTGTTTTATAACAATTTCGAGCAATTAATGTACTCGGGAGAAAAAGGAGATAAGACAGAGTAAATTATGATAAACATTAAGTAGGTAGGTACTTTAATTATGGACGGCTTTCAATAATCAAAATTAGTGTTGCAAATGAAACAACAAATGCACGCTAATTTCTACACTAACAATAAAATTATAATTAAGTTCTTACTTAATACAGATGAATTAGTAAAATTTTACTTTCAATGTTTATTTTTTAATTGAATAATGCTTACAACTTCACGCTGTGTTAGGTACAGTGTGTGTGTACTATAGACTACATAATTCGTTTACTTTAGCTTTTAGAAAGAATGTAAGAGATTTTGACATATAAAACACTTGAAAAATAAGTCTTGGCAAATCCTATATGTGTAACAATTAAATAGTAAGCATGGTCTTTTACATTCTTTGGGTTTCATAAGTAATACAATTTTAAAAGCGTTTTCCAATAAAAATACTTCAATATTGTTTACCCTTTTGCTAACGCTAAAGCGAAGTATAGATAGTACGTGTATCTCCGTGATATACCTAAGTACCTATTTATGTGCGTAGACGCACCTCAATGTCTACGGAAGTAGGTGTAGCTTGGCATGTAAATGAAGATAATGTTCGGAATATAATATATGTTTTGAATATCGGCATTGTATGTCAATGGTTACCATTTTCCCGGATAAAACCTTGGAGAACGCTATAAAGATTTAAAAAGTTTCCGGTACTTGAGAATTTATTTATTTGTAGGGTAGTCGGGCTCATTTTATGTAGGTACGTGAGTCACGGATTTTATGGTTATTTGTCGATGTTCGATTGTTAATGTGGGTAATTTGTTTTTAAGGTTCCGTAGTCCTTTAAGAAACGTTTGTTGTACGTCTATCTGTCCGCTCCGATCTGTGGGGATGTTTTTTTGACTCCGTAGCACAATTTCGAAAATCAATATTCCTAAGTACCTACGATATTCCTAGAGACAAAACTCCGAAAATCAAAATTTGTAATGTACAAAATTCCTAAAAATGCTGGTTCCTAATGCACTTAAATCTAGTGACTCTCTTTAAGAAGATCAATATTCCTTTGTACAAAATATCTAATGACAATATTTCAAAATTCGACATAATTATCTAAAACACAAAATACCTACGTATTACAAAAAGTATAATGCCAATTCTTCGAAAATCATCACATTTACAATGATCAAACACGATAAAAATGATAGGCCTTGACTGACATTGGATTGTTATGTTTAGGCACTTGTTTACGTAAATAAATAGGTTAAAGTTACGTTTAGTACTGTACCCTTAGTGTAAGTTTTCGGTTACAAAATACGTCTCGATCGCGTTTGCGTTAAAATCTCAATTTATATGGAAACACGAACAGCGCCTCTAGCGGAACGTTTGCGATGTTCGTTTTTCCATAGAAATTGAGATTTTAACGCGAACGCGATCGAGACGTATTTTGTAACCGAAAACTCACACTAGGGGCACTGCATCGGGGCCTAAGACTTGAACTACAGAGATAAAGGAGCTCCGTTATATCTACGCTTTACCTAAAGTCAACTGAACGAAATATAAATGTCGTTAGTTATCGTGGACTAGCAATTTTGTACATTAGACATTTTAAACATGGGTTAAATGTACGTAGGAAGGATAAACGTCGTTAGGATTTTCATGTACAAGCAGTTTTGCACATTACATATTTTAAACGTGGGTCAACTGAACATCGGACATGTATCTTTAGGAATTTTGTAAATTACAAGTTATGATTTTCGCAGTTTTGTCTATAGGACGTACTTAGAAAATTTGATTTTCGAAATTGTGCTACGGACGGAGCCGTTTTTTTCCTCTTCTAAATCCTAGGTATGTACACTATGTCGGTATCGTTCTTCAATAATATTGTATTTTGGTTTTTAACCACTTTTTGACTTCGACAGTGAAAAGATCGGTCAAGTGCGAGTCGAGCTTGCCCACCTAGGGTTCCGTTACTATGTATGCACCACAATAAAAAAACAGGCTAGAATACAGCCGCTGATAGACATATACAAAGTTTCATTTTTTTCCCCTATAATCGACTCACAGTTGACCGATTTTTGTCATATTAGTTACCTATCTGTTATGTTGTTGCAATAGGTATAATATGTATTTATGTATACCTATTATCATTCTGAGTTTGAGAATTGTATGTTTAATTGAGCGTTATGGACATAGAAAGATTAAAACGTTTTGTTATTGTATTCCATCCCCCCTTTCTTTTTGTATTGTCTCTGTCTGTAACTCGGAATCAGTCGGTCGGTTAGGCCGGTTAGGGAAACTATTAAAACAAAAAATAATTACATCGTCTTGTTCACGGATCGCCAAATATTATTATTAGTTATTTTTTTACGCTAGTCTATGCTACAGATTACACACATATTTCAATCAAGAAATAAAGTCAGATTTTGACGAAGATTTTTCAAATGAAAAATAAATATTGAAATAAAGTGAATTTTGGTGAAAAAAGTGATTAGACATAAAAAAACACGAATTATAGATAAATGTGTTGTTGATGAGAGTGAGTGAGTGTTTAGTTTATACAAGAATTTTGATGAAATTGGTTTGTTTACACGGTTAATAAATTGGATAGGCATAATGTACCTATATCACCTCCACCTTCACCTATACATGTACTGTTAGGACATAAAATGTTCTTAGATGATATGATTATAATTACATGTTTTTGTAATAAACTAATAATGTAACTACTTATGTTGGGGTCTATGCCGCAGGAGGGCCTCTTAGATGGTGTTTTCTTTTTATAGTTAGGTATATTTATGTTGTTTTTATTAATTTTGTTTCCTATCATATTATTGTATCTTGTTATTATTTGTTGATTTATAAATATAGTAATACCTTTATTTGCACTACTTATTAGGTACATAAATTACGTCGTTGGATAGCGATGTATAATCTTAGGGGGCTACTTCCTACGAAATTCGAAAATCGAAGTTCGTATCGTATCGTACCGTCCCTCTCTCTCGCTGTAGGCCAAGCGCGCACTACGATTTTTTGTCGTGCGATAATTTTGTCGCAAAAATGCAACGTATGTTTATATGTAAGTGCGTGCATATGCGAACATAAAAACCGCAGCGATTCTCTGCGATATACCTATTACAGCGCGATTCTAAAATCGTGTCGTAAACATTATAGTCGTAGTGCGTGCTTGGCCTTAAACACGTAAAGCGGGATGGCAAGATAAGAAGTTCGAATTTTGCACTTCGTAGTATAGGGTCACTAGGGTCGGGGAAGCACGTGACCACAAAACACAGATAGTTCAGAAGTCAATCTTCTGTATGTACATCTCGTATCTAGTTGATTGATTTATTGTTGAGAATGAAACGGGAAGAAAAGAAATATAAATTTAAATTATTAACTAAAATATTTTAATTTTAATGTCATTGTTATATTATTTTGTCACAGCAAATGTCTTGCGACGATTTCTTTATTGGCGAAATTCACGATTATTTAATTTAAACAACCTTCCATTGAACAGTTATAATAACTTTTTTTTATTGCTCCATTATGGCACGAAAAAGTTCACAGACGCGTGTCTCAAGCGGATGGCACTCGCGCTCGCACTGGTCCCAACCGGTCCGAGATATCATGTCCGTGAGCAGTGTCTATGTGTGCGTTGCTCGAGCGCACTTGTATCGAGATTGATTTCTAAACTATCTGTGTTTTGTGACGTGAGCGTCATCTCCCAAATTCAACGCCCTACTCAGTAAAGAACTACCCAATTCGCACTGGGCTTGCCAGGGAACTACAGACCAAGCGCTCTCATACTGAGAGGGGTCCTTCCTGCGCCTAGTAGTGGGACGTATATGGGTCAAGATGATGACACAGTAAAGGAAGGCTTGCCCTTGATCCTCCCATCACCCTGTCATCACAAGAGCAAGCAGAACCAACTCGGAATTTCCAAGCCTTTACCTGCCTGCCTACCTAGAAATCCCACTATTATTATCCCAATAATATTATAAATCCCACTAATATTATAAATCTCTGTGCCCGGGGCGGCACATTTAGGCGGCCGCAAATTACCGTAAAAATTTATGTGCAGGGTATGTATGTGCATAAAAGTGTTTAAATGTATGTGCAGGGTTCGAGGATATATATCAGGGTTTCTCAAAGTGGGGTACGCGAACCCCTAGGGGTTCGCTATTCGACGGTAGGGGGTTTCGCGACAATGCGTGATGGTGGCTGCAAGACTGGCATTAAGATTGGTTTTTGGAGTATTTTTGTATTTTTTATTTCAACTCCAAATTTGTTACTTATTTGTTTGTTATTTGTTTCAGTTTGTATTTTCGTTGGCAAGATGATTCTTACCTATATTTGTTACCTTTTATTGAAATAAATAATTTACATTATATTATGATAATGATTGAAATAAAAATAACCTTAGTTTCTCCAACAGTCAATTTTATTACTTTCTTTGTGGGGGGGGGGAGGTAGGGGTTCGCTGTCGTCTAGAAACTTTAACAGGGGTACGTGGAGCCATAAGTTTGAGAAACCCTGATATATATCAATGGATATATATCATTATATATATAAAATTATTGCATCCCGGTAGGTCGGGAGATTATCCAATATCCATTATTACCGGAGTCTTCCGGCCAATCCAGGAGGGTTGGGAACCCCTATTGATTGACCAAAAAGTCAATTACCTACCAGGTAACTTGTATCAACTAACTGAGCAATCTGTCGAAGTTAACGGAAATCAAGATAAACACGGCGTATAATGTTTTAATTCATACCCAAATGAACCTCGAGCTATGCGGCATGCGGCCCGATGTAAAACACGTCCGCACAATGCCTCGTGAATCAAGCGGAAAGATGATTCACTCGTTGAGAAATAGTAACCGTTATGGTTTAAATTGCAACAAACGAAGCAGCTGCCGAGTGCAAACTGCGAATCAACAACTAAAAGTTCTCTGCTCAGCAGGGCTACTACGAAACTCGTAACTCGAAGTTCGTGTCATGCCGTCCCTGTGACACTTATACTATTTAACACGTGAGCGAGAGGCACCGTACGATACGAACTTCGAGTTTCGAGTTTCGTAGTAGCCCTGCAGATGTTGGGACAATCGGTCACGAGGGCAGTTAGGGCCGATTTTTCAATCCTCAGTTAAACAATCATGTAAACAGCCACAAACAAAAAAGTTTCTACATATTTTTTTATATAAAACTAAAAATCAATCAAATCAATCATGAACCGATTTTGATAAAACATGTCTAAGAACCATCGCTAGAAAACCTGGTTTCATAAAAAAAACCGCATTCAAATCGGTCCACCCGTTTAAGAGCTACGGTGCCACAGACAGACACACAGCAGTCAAACTTATAACACCCCTCTTTTTGCGTCGGGGGTTAAAAATAAACCAATAAAACTTAAAAAATATAATTATAACAGTAATGCGTGAACAATAAAAGATTCATAGTAAGTGAACAAATTGTTTCCACTGTTGCTATTTCATTTCCTCGCCATCGAAGTGAAAAGCACTGTAAAACTCTAGCATTAAACCCATTTTCCCCTCGACTTGTCTACCCACCCTCGCCGTACTGGCTCGGGTAAAATGGCTCGTTTTATGCTCTTCTTGTACAATCTACTATTTTAATACTAGCTTTTTACACACTACATTTTGTTGACAGTTTAACTACACCTGCATTGTCAAAAACCAATCTGACCGATGAAGGTGGGTCAGACTTGCATTTGACCTTAGCAAACATACATACAAACATCGCAAGAAACAAAAGCTTGTAGCAATTAAAGGGCATGTCGCCGGATGATTTGGCAATCTAGAACAAAGAAACATCGATGTTTGTAGCGTCCAATCTACATGTGAATGTGAACTTTACTGCTCGAGTACACGGAATGACAATGTACACAGGCGAACATAAATAACGGCATAAGATAGGAGAAATAAGCAACCTGAGATATTATGTATGCATAGGAAACATTCGTGTCTAGATTCCTGTCCAGCGGTGGTGTAGGGTTTATAGCACGCAGCACGGATCAATGAGCACCTGGGTTCGAATCCCAACGCTGGTCTCTTTTTCCGGTTTTTCTGTGCATCCATGTCTCAGTTTGTATTTTCGATATGGTTTCACGGGATACCCGTAAAAGTAACAAATTTGGAGTTGAAATAAAAAATACAAAAAGACTCCAAAAAACCAATCGTAAAAATAACGGATCTTGTTCCGTTAAAAAAATGGCCATTTATTTTGCACCGGGAAAAGGCTAGTGTACTAATAGTAGATTATTTATTGAATCAGTCGTTACTTTGCAGAGGTCCATATCAATGAACTAAAAGGATTTCGTTGCTCACCCGCGCGCGACCTTATGATAGCTACATTTGTGCAAGAAATGTGTGTTCATGCAGCTCCTCCACCTCCCTGTAAGAGCATACACAAATCACTCAAACCCATCTATCACCACCACCTAAACTGATGCGTTTCGAACTCAACCAGAGCTCATCTTCAGAGCAGCACAACCGTTCACCAAACTACCAGATGTTAGACAATAAATTCAATTGCCCTATGGGTTCTCCATGTATCTAGATACACATTAAAACACTATAAAAATGACTTCCGCTGTATTGAGTTACGAAATACGTAACGGGCGATGTACCGTTGATAGCCTCGGGCAGTTGACCTGTGTTTGCTCAGGTGACGATGCGGAAATAAGCCTTTCCGCAAGCTAGATGTTAGCTTCTGGGACATATTTCACAATGGGGTCCAGGTTTGTCGCCGGAAATGTTTTTCCCAAATGAATCATTTTCCAACTGTTTCATATGGACGAATATAAACTACTATTATAGTTTCTCTCGACGATGTGTTTGCCTTAATAGGTAAGTAGCGGGAATGTTTTTTTTTGCTAGGTTAAGGTTATCTAGTAAAAGGTAAGATTGTATTGTAAAAAAATATAGATTATTTGCTTTATTTTAAGCTAGGTTTTGCCCTTAGTGTAAGTTTTCGGTTACAAAATACGCCTCGATCGCGTTCGCGTTAAAATCTCAATTTGTATGGAAACACGAACATCGCAAACGTTCCGCTAGAGGCGCTGTTCGTGCCTGCATACAAATTGCGATTTTAACGCGAACGCGATAGAGACGTATTTTGTAACCGAAAACTTACACTAACGGCACGGGTTTACGCTAACGTTACGATACGCGGACGAAATAGTTAACGTTAATTTGACAAGCAAACCTACACTCACAAAAGTTGTTGCGCAAACGTGCCGCTAGAGGCGCTGTTCGTGTTTCCATACAAATTAAGATTTTAACGCAAACGCGATCGAGACGTATATTGTGACCGAAAAAATACACTAGGGGTACAGAACCGAAGCTTGAGTGATAGGTGGACGAAATGTTAAGGGTGGGTCTACTAAACCTGAGGGTACATTGCATAATGTTTCTGACACTCGCGATCACAATCAAATGATAGTTTTCGCATACAAAAACTGTCATTAGATTGTGATCGTGAGTGTCAGAAGTGTTACATATAATTAGCCTTCTGTTTGTATTTGATGTACGCCGCTCATGTCCAGTCGCGTGGTAAGCATTGACATCCGATAAAACTTCCGTTTCAAAGTTCGCTCCTTTGCTTAGAGACTGTTGGAAAAAGTATATTTTCTCAAACATGCTCGGGAATGTATGCGTTAATGTCACCAAATGGAGACATGAAGTTTCTCATTTATGGCTCCCTACCACCTCCCTACATAACTTCTTGGCCTAGGCCATGAAGTATGTATGAAAATCCATTATTGTCCGCTGCTCTAACTTTTTAAATTTGCTTACTAACATTAAACTGACAAAGGAAAAATTACGAACAGCCAACCACCACTACTCTGAAAGCATTTGCGATACTGCGATGCGATGCGATGCGATGGATGGATGAAATATTTCCTCACATTGTTTGAGAAAAGCACTATACAAACCTCGGCCAGAACAGGGATTGCTGGACTCGTTTAGACGAGGCCGTCTACCCCGAACTCGTCCATCAATCCCTTACTTCATGGCCTCTGCAGTAATGTACTATTAATAACGCGGAGAAAATGGTACATTAAAATTTTTATATTTATTTTAGGTTACCAAACAATTGCTACGGCGCCAAAGTTAAGAAATGCCAAAGTTACAGAAATTCGTATAAGTACTTACACGACTATATTAGCTTAACGTTAAGGACAACATAAAATAGCATTTTTTTAATCCAACTTTCTTATCCCATTTGACATTGTATAGAAAAATCGTATATTCAGCTTTTCGGGATAAAATATCTGATGTTATTGCTTCTGAATGCGAAATGGCACATTTCACATCAAATTAAAATAACAAATACCTTATTAATAGGTCAACATAACAGATAAGATTTATTCTGTCCGAAGTAGCAGTGTGGGAATTCACAACAATGCTACAACTTAGAGCATTGTAACGACCGGCCATACAACGGAGCTTTCTTATAGCGAGGATATTATTGTCGTCCAAGTAGGAATACATTGCGGGCGAACATGGTCATAATCTTACATCATAAGCCCCCACCCCCCTGTCACATGTATCTGTGTCCCAAAACTCGTGCGCCACCCCCCCTAAATGTGCATCCCTTACTTAAAATATTGCCGAAGTGTAAAGTAAGTATTGTTTATTCATGCTTTTTTCCATTTTCTTTTTTGTAGAAAACATTAGTTGGTGTGCAATTGTTATTGTTGTATTCATAGGCACTATATTGTTATATTTCCTGTCTGTTCGATAATGTTGTTTGTTGTTGTTGATGCAGCTGACTTTACCAAAATAATATAAATTCGCAACAAAGGCATTATTGTACTTTATTTTGACATGTGACTAATTTTTTGACTTTTATTTCAGTTTATTATTCTGATTTACCAATAGGTGTTGTTTTATTTTGAATTAATTGTTTTAATAAAATTCATTGTAACGTACTTATGGTTATACTTGATAAAATGACATAGTTCTTAAGATTAAATTGTTACTAACATATTTTGATATGGGACAAGCTTCCTGAAATAAATTATTTCATCCAATCATTTACTCATTAATTGGCAACGAGTTCAGAAGCCCCGCAATCTATAGTCACTCAGATAATTTTACTCTTATTGTGGAAAACAGTTGTACTCGTTACCTCTTGGACTTCAAAGAAGGCGCAACATGAATGTAGCTGGCGTTTGTTTTCGTTATTAGTGAGTTTACAGTTTACGGCTCGTACGGTATTCTATGTAGGTATGCGATTGGTTGAATTTATCGTCAATGTAAGTGAGAGAGAGGGCTCATTCTGAGATAGGGTTGCCAGGTCCTCAAATGTAACGGCCGGACAGACCAGCCAGTTTGGCCGGACTTTTGGGCAAAAAGGCCGGACGCCCCATCATTAAAGACTAGCTTGTGCCCGAAGCTTCGAAAGCGTCAAAAAAAAATTTTTTTTTTCATTATCCTATGTACTTCCCAGAGTTATAAACTCTATAAAAAATAAAAACTTAATCGGTTCAGTAGTTTGAGCATGAAGAAGTAACAGGCAGGTAGACCGACAGACAGACAGACTGAGTTACTTTTGCATTTATAAGATTAAGTAGGGATTTCGTGTCTTAGTATACCTATATGACAAAAAAAAAATATTTAATGTCTACGGTCTACGGTTTGAAGTTATAGTCACTGGTCAGTTGTAAAAAGCCTAACTAAAGCCGGACAGGCCGGACACCGTTTAATTTGGCCGGACAAGCATTGAAAAAGCCTAACTATGTCCGGCTTTATGCGGACGCCTGGCAACCCTATTCTGAGAGGAGTCCAGAGGGCTACTACGAAAGTCGAAGTTCGTGTCGTGCCGGCCCGCTGGCACTAATATCATTTAAAATGAGAGTGAAAGGGACGGTACGATACGAACTTTGTTTTTTTTTTATGGTATAGGGGGCAAACGAGCAGGCGGATCGCCTGATGGTAAGCGATTACCATCGCCCATGGACACCTGCAACACCAGAAGGGTCACAAGTGCGTTGCCGGCCTTTAAGGTAGAAGTACGCTCTTTTCTTGAAAACTTGAAGGTCATATCGGTCCGGGAATACCGCAGGCGATAGTTCATTCCAGAGTTTTGCTGTGCGAGGCAGGAAATTTCTGGAAAAACGCACAGTAGAGGACCGCCAACCATCTAAATGGTGAGGATGGAAGTGTTGTCGCGTAGGTCGGTGGCGAAAGGATGCGGCAGGGATCAACCCGAATAATCCTCGGAGCTCTCCCCGTTGTACATGCGATAGAGGATGCACAGTGAAGCTACATCTCTACGCAGCGCCAAGGAGTCAAGTCGATCAGAAACTCGAATTTCGTAGTAGCCCCTCTGTGCCTGGCACTGCGCAGTGGGAAGTACCTACCTAAAGGAAATACCTAAGTACAGTCACATACATTGATATTTGTCACAGCGGAGCGTGCAAAAATATCTGACACATCCCACCGGCCCTAGAAATAGACGTATCAGATATTTATGCACGATTTATCGTGTGAGATATTGATGCTGTTGACTGTACTTATATGGGGCTCATAGTTGGTGGAAGGACTTAGCCGGGTACAAGGTATCCCCCTGTATATTAATCTGTCGCGCTTTAGTAAATCCCGAAATCCCCTCTTGGGCTCCCCTACTATTACATGGCTAGAGATGGACGCATGTGCTGAAATGCTGCGCCTAGTTTCGGTAAGTGTGTTGATGACTGATAAACCGGTAGGGATTGTGAATACATCGATCACATAAATACAAATAACAAATTCGACCTTCAGTGCTACTACGAAGCTCGAAACTCGAAGTTCGTATCGTACCGTCCCTCTCGCTCTCGTATTAAATAGTATAAGTGTCAGAGGGACCGCACGACACGAACTTCGAGTTTCGTAGTAGTCCTGCTTGCTAAATTCTACTTAATATTATGAAAGCGAAAATTTGTAAGTCTGTTTGTTTCTTTATTACCTTCATGTCTTACTAAATCGCTTAACTGATTTAGATGAAATTTGGTACTTACAGATAGTTTGAGTCCCGGGGTGAAACGGTGGTAGGGTGAAACGTCACCCACGGCGTCAACCTACCCGCCGCCGGTGACGTTTCAGAGAAACCACCCTCAAACATTCCGAATAAAACATCTGAACGTCGTCGGTTGCGGACACGCGTCGGTCACCGGTCGCCGGCGGCGGGTGGTCAGACAAACCAGGGTCTGACGCATCATCAGTTAAGTCCTTTTTCCTTAAGTTACGACACTTACGAAAAACCGGCCGAGAAAAAAAGCCAAGTTGAGGCTGAGGAAGTTGAGGGTTCTGTACAAATTTGTAGGTATGTAAAAACGTGTATCTATGGTCCAATCCAATAGCAGAGCCCCCCTTTTAAGCTAAATATGTGCAGTGTGGGGTAATTTTTAACCCCCGACGCAAAAAGAGGGGTGTTATAAGTTTGACCGCTATGGGTATCTGTGTGTCTGTCTGTGGCACCGTAGCTCTTAAACGGGTGATCCGAATTGAATGCGGATTTTTTTTGAAAGCAAGTTTTCTAGCGATGGTTTCTAGACATGTTTCATCAAAATCGGTTTAGCAGTTTTTGAAATATTTAACTTTGAAGTGTCAAAGTCCGGGTTTCCAACTTTTTGTTGGTTATATATTAGTTGGTTGGGATTGAGATGCTTAGGGGCTGTTTCACCATCTATTGATTAGTGTTAACTGACGGTTAAATGTGCCGCCGTCTTCGTCTATCCGAACAAAACAAATAGAGACAGCATCACATTTAACCGTTACTTAACACTAATCAATGGATGGTGAAACAGCCCCTTAATTTAGTAAAATAGCGGCTAGTTTTTTAATTTGTAATTAGCGGCTATAGAAATACACATTTTGTACATTTCAGCTGTCTTTCAGTTACGGTTCTTGATACACGTGCGACGGACAGACTGATAGAAGGACGGACAGTATGTTAATTCTGTTCGGGCCTTATCACGCTAGCGATTTGCTTGTTTTGCTAGCGCTATCGAAGTTTTTAAACTTGAATGCATAAATACAACTTTTAAGCCTCTTCTTTTGGGGTGCGTTCGTAGTCCGCCCTGTTGCCGAGTCTGAGTATACAACAGTCTTGTACGTCAAGACAATGTTGTATGATCGGGACGTGCATTATTATCGTATATTCCGGGTTGATTACAACAGAACGAACACTAACCTCGCCCCTTTTAACCCCCGACGCAAAAAGAGGAGCGTTGCAAGTTTGACGCCACTCTCTGTCTGTGACATCGTGTAGCTCTCAAACTGATGTACAGATTTCGATGCGTTTTTTTTTACGTGAAAGAGTTTTCGTGCGGTTTCTAAGGCTGGAAACAGTGCTCGACCGACGGTCAGCGCTTACCGTCGGGCAGCGTAGCTATATCTATGCAAGTCTATGAATGCGCAAACAGCAACGCTGACGGCACGCGCGTAATTTGGTGCGCGCGTACGGTCGGTCGAGCCGTCGGTCCGGCTCGTCGATCGCGCGGCGTCGGTCGACCGACGAGCTATGAGATTGTATGGATGCGTTCAGTGCTTCGCTGACGGAGCGACCGACCTGTGAACTGTATACACACGCGTCGCAGTCCGCCGTCAGCGTAGCACTGAATGAATTTTCGCAACCGACGGTCAGGACGTACGGTCGGGACGTACCGTCGGTCGAGCACTGTTTTCAGCCTAAGCTGTTGTGTTTCGTTGAAATCGGTTCAGCCGTTTTTGGGATATTGAACTTTGAAGCTACAGAAGGTTTTCAACTTTTTAAGTTGGATAGGTTATTTTATCGACTAACGTAGGTAATATTTTATTGCCACGCCTCATTCGGTAACACTTCTTTAGTATTTTTTCCCTACGTTGAAGTACTTTGCCATATCCAATTAAACTTCTTCGGTATTTCTTTTTGTTTCTGTGGTCTACCCTCATTCTGCGCGTCGACTGCGGGTATTTTCACTACCACTGGACGCGATCCAAACGCAACCTTAAGGCTGGAAACAGTGCTCGACCGACGGTACGTCCCGACCGTACGTCCTGACCGTCGGTTGCGAAAATTCATTCAGTGCTACGCTGACGGCGAACTGCGACGCGTGTGTACAGTTCACAGGTCGGTCGCTTCGTCAGCGAAGCACTGAACGCATCCATACAATCTTATAGCTCGTCGGTCGACCGACGCCGCGCGACCGACGAGCCGGACCGACGGCTCGACCGACCGTACGCGCGCACCAAATCACGTGCGTACCGTCAGCGTAGCTGTGTGCACATTCATAGACTTGCATAGATATAGCTACGCTGACGGACGGTCAGCGCTGACCGTCGGTCGAGCACTGTTTCCAGCCTAAGGCCGAATCAGCACTGCTATATTCCACCGGGCGATATTTATCCTGTGCTCGAAATACAATTTCTTTACGAAATTTTACCGCCAGTGTCGCTGGTATATGATTTGATTACAGAAGATTACAATATCTTTATGGTGAAGTCACGTGAAGTAAAGAAACAACATTTGAGTGAAACGTAAAGAAAGATTGGTCTTTGTAGTTCCCCTCCCATATCCTACAGTTTTTTTCCATTCCATTGTCGACCAACTTCCTGGGGGACTACTACGAAAATCAAAGTTTCTATCGTAACTATCGTACCGTCCCTCTCAATTGTATTAAATAATATAAAAGCGTGAGCGGGACGAGAAGATCCGAAGTTCGAATTTTGCACTTCGTAGTTTAGGGCCTGGTGTTATGTTAACGGACATTATTAACATTATTTCGACAGTTTGGTTTGCCATCCTCTTCTAGGATGCCCGGGCGCACAAATAATACAGTTCTTTGTTGTATTGCACAAAAAGCTACAATTGTGCCGGCTTCGGAAGTCTCCGCGCCCCTTGGCCTTGTTCCATAATCTCGGGACTGACTGGTTAAACGGGTTTTGGATACTTTGATCTAGTTAATAATAAAGAAACGTTATTTTTCACAAAAGCAGTTGATAGTCGAGTCGCTGTTCACTAAGTCTGGAGTCGTGGAGTTTCAGACTATGGCTGCTTTTCAACCAGAGATGTTTTTTTTTGTTAATCGACTGGATGGCAAACGAGCAAGTGGGTCCTGATGGTAAGAGATCACCACCGCCCATAAACACCTGCAACACCTGGTATTGCAGATGCGTTGCCAACCTAGAGGCCTAAGATGGGATACCTCAAGTGCCAGTAATTTCACCGGCTGTCTTACTCTCCACGCCGAAACACAACAGTGCAATTGCTGCTTCACGGCAGGATTAGCGAGCAAGATGGTGGTAGCAATGCGGGCGGACCTTGCACAAGGTCCTACCACCTGCAATGCCTGCTGCCTGTGTGAGGAATAGTGAGGATGTGTTGCGAGGAATTCGTTTTTCTTGAACCAATAGAAACGCTTAATTTACCTCGGACAGCACATCTCTGGTGGAAACAGCTGAGCGGAGCAAGCCGAGGTAAATGAAGTGTTTCTATTGGTTCAAGAAAAACATTCCTCGCGCCTTGACAGGTTTGTGCGCGACTCGATAGAACTTGCTGCAGTCAGTATTTGCCGAATTTATAAAAAAAAAAAATATTCTGTAAGTATAACGCAAATAGGGCTATTTTACATGCCAATTTTTTAAACTGCATCGCAAGAAACTTGGCGGAAAATCATTTTTGAAATAAACTAAAATACCTAAATAATTACAAATAAAGAAAAAATACCTGCAGGGATGTTTGGGGTCTTGATAAAGGCAGCAGAGGCTCCCTGCGATAGGGTTCTACCTAGTGTCACATATGAACTTGATTTACTGTCCTTCGGTGCAAATGGAAAATCGTCCACTTGAATTGACCATTTTGAGTTTGGACCAAAATGAATACAAACCGAAATGAATTTTAATTTTGTTAAAATGTAATTGTGCTGAAAAATATTTAAAACCAAACTTATTTCTGTTGTAAATTAATTGAACCCAAATGGAATATTGTCCATTATAAATTTATAAATTAGGAGCAAAATTAAATAAGCAAAATTCAATAAGTGAATGTTGTCCAAATCAAGTCTTAACTATTAAGTTACATATAATGTAGGCCCAAAACTAATGATTTCGGGTGGAACATATATAATATTTACGATTAAGTACGATTCGTCATATTTCTGAGTGTACATAAATTCAACTGATCTTTTTTTTTCGGCAAAAATCAAATTTGTCAATTTTACCATTGGACAAGGTTCCATTTTCGATATTCAGGATGGAGGATGGATGGTCAATTTTCCTTATTGATGTATTTCAATTTGTCATTTTTCTGCATTGACGTATAATTTCGAGTTGTCCATTTTCCATTTGCACTGAATGACAGTAAATCACGAACACACTTGTCAAGATATCTAGTCTGGAATCGTGGAGTTTCAGATTAGTTATTACCGTTGCGTTGCGGGTCAAGTAGGTTTACTTTGGTTCACCGATCATGAACCAGTTGTTATCGATATCAGTTGTCATTAGAAAGCAGGTCTCACGAACTTTTATAGAACCCGCATATAGTTAGTAAGTTAACTTAATTTTTAGAGTAGGTACCCTTCTTGTGTAATATGCATTATATACCTACCTAATTGTTGGCAATAAACGCATTTTCTTTCTTTCTTTCTTTCTTTCTTTATATTGCAGGTGGTAGGACCTTGTGCAAGGTCCGCCCGGATTGCTACCACCATCTTGCTCGCTAATCCTGCCGTGAAGCAGCAGTGCTTGCACTGTTGTGTTTCGGCGTGGAGAGTAAGACAGCCGGTGAAATTACTGGCACTTGAGGTATCCCATCTTAGGCCTCTAGGTTGGCAACGCATCTGCAATTCCCCTGGTTTGCAGATGTTTATGGGCGGTGGTGATCTCTTAACATCAGGAGACCCACTTGCTCGTTTGCCATCCAGTCATATAAAAAAAAAAAAAAAAAATTGGTTGGCGACTTTCATATTAATAATTACGCCATGGTAGCTCAGTGGTTTGACCTAAGGCTTCTCCAGCAGAGGGTCGTTTATTTGAATCCGAGCCAGCACAGCACGTCTTGAGAATTTCGGAATTTATGTGCGAAATTTGTGACTATGCTGGCTGTGACTATGTGTTTGTAATTGTCCGAAGAAAAGTTTGTATGAAAGAAAATGTTTGAAAAATTGGGAAAATAAATGATAATTTTGGGTCTAAAAATGTCCATAATACAATACAGACTACACAGACTTATCTGAAATATTTAATTGAAATTGGCAGATAGTAAATATTGTTGTTTTAGTTGTTTTGAGAAAGTAGTATTTAAAGAGGGGATTTGGTCTCATTTTCCTCATAAGTACACCGTGAAGCCGTTAGTATTAAAATACGATCTACATATACAGGTCGCTCACGATTTGTGTCCTGTTTCAAGGTGTACTTCGAACATAACTAAACGAGGTCAGGCGATCATAGAAATATCTCTCGAAAATACCACTCAAAAGAGGCCCGGTCAGTGTCAAAAGTACCTGGTCGTTTTACAGCCACGTACAGTTCCCCTAGTGTAAGTTTTCGGTTACAAAATACGTCTCGATCGCGTTCGCGTAAAATCTCAAGTTGTATGGAAACACGAACATCGCAAACGTTCCGCTAGAGGCGCTGTTCGTGTTTCCATACAAATTGAGATTATAACGCGATCGAGACGTATTTTGTAACCGAAAACTTACAATAAGGGCACAGTTCAAAAATATCGGACACGTCCTACCAGCCCTGGACTATACGATAATAGTCTTATCAGATAGTTTTGCACGCTTTGTTGTGTCAGATAATGGTGCTGGTGACTGTACTTAACGCTGTACAGTCGAGTTCATAAACTTCTGAGCAAACATTTGATCAGGAATATGTGAACACGAAACACGACTATATTGTTAACGGCGTAGGCGTAGGAGCGTGTTCAGATATTTTTGAACAAATTTTTGCTCAGAAGTTTACGCACAATGTCGACAAATGCGACGTTAAAAGGTACCTAATCCGCTGCATTTTGACAAATATAAATAGGTAATTCACGAATAAAAGCTTTATTTTACATTTACACGAACTGGAGAGTCGTCCATATTGAAACATGTGTTGTATCTATATAATGCTTGATCATTCTCATTAATAAAAAATGTTCACACGCGTTCGTCGGCTAATTTAGACTAGTTTTAGCCTTAACGCGCTCAACAGCGCTAAAGGTCAGAAGAGTGAACATCAAAGCGGCTGCTCGGCTACCTGCTGTCTTTACAACGATTAAATTCCAGCATTTGAAATTAGATTAAAAAACATATGTCATTTTTAAATTTATTTACTTCATTGCAAAATTCCCACAGGTGCCAGGTGCGACTAAATCTAAAGTGTGACTTAAAATACAAGAAATTAAAGGAGGGCGGCACTTTCTGCAGGTAAGTCTCAGTTAAATTTTTCATTTTAATGTAGGTAGTGTAGTGCCACGACAGTTAAAGTGAATGATTGCATACACAGCTACAAAAAGAACTGATTGCATGAAAGCATTTTTAAAATTTATGACGGTGGAAGCATTCTACACTTCCACTGAACGTAGATATAGTTTAGATATAGTTAGTGTTTAGTATTGTAACTAAGGGACCCCATACAACCCTGTATTTCTTTTATTATTATTTTTTGTATTTTTTTCTTTAATTGTATAATATAGTTTTTAAGTATTTTATTTGTAATTATATTTTTATGAAAAAATGACTTTCTGCCAAGTTTCTTGCGGCGCATTCTTCTTGGCAATGATGGTCTTTCCGAAAGCGCTGGTAGTTTAAAAAAATGACGTATAAAAGTGCCCATTGCAGCCTATTTACTGAATAAATCATTTGAATTTTTGAATTTGAATTTTTTGAATTTGAAAAGGAGAATGAATGAAATGAATGAGTAAATGTTAAAATCCTGCTGTCATTACACGACATGTTCTCGTGTGCGTGACCTCCACTCTGGTGGCACCACCTATACCAGCTCTTTTTGCTGGCTGTACCTACTTTATGTCTATACTTGCACTGTCATACCAATTTCAAATCAATCCGACCACTATAAGTGAGTCAAAATGGACTGCAAGATTTGACCCAAAACAACAACTATACAATCAGGCAAGTACCTAAAATAAAAGGTATTTTTTTAGATATTTGTCATCGTTTTCTACTCGTTAACGTGCTTGTTTATAGTTTTGTTATAAACTAGCGTTTGTCCACGACTTTGTCTGCCAAGAGTTTAGAGTTCGTTTATCGAAATCCCGCGGGACCTATTTCTATTTCTTTGAAATTTCCGGGATAAAAACTATGCTATGTATGCAATGCAATCCTGCGCACAGTGTAAGTATGCCACAGACCTTATGTGTATGCAATATGTATTCGGTAAAAATCAGGCAAGCAAGCCACTTTAGGTACAGTCACCAGCATTAATATCTGCCGCAGCGGAGCGTGCAAAAATATCTGACACGTCCGTCTGGCCCTAGAAATAAAGTCGTATCAGATATTTATGCATGCTTGTTGCGTCAGATATTGGTGCTGGTGACTGTGCAGTAGTGTAAAAATATGAAATTATACACCGTGTCAAAAATATGTACCACAGGCTCTTATTCCCACGTAGTAAGGCCGTGGTAACATATTTTTGAGTGGTTCGAATATATATACCTACACTTTTTTGCACTTGACTGTACAAGCAGTAAAATTACAGTCCTGCAGGGCTACTACGAAACTCGAAGTTCGTGTCGTGCGGTCCCTCTGACACTTATACTATTTAATACGAGAGCGAGAGGGACAGTACGATACGAACTTCGAGTTTCGTAGTAGCCCTGCTGCTAATATTATAAATGACCGTTTGTTTGTTACCTAATCACGTCTCACCCGCTGAACCGATTTAGATGAAATTTGGTTGGTTTACAGATAGTTTTAGTTCCGGGGAAGGACACAGGATAGTATTTATCCCGGAAAATTGCAGTTTCCGTTGCAGATACACCTTTATGCCACAAATCACAAGGTCGATGTATGCATACTTGAATATTGGATGATATGGCTGTGTAGATAGGTAATATACATTATATTTATATCAGGGTTTCTTAAAGTGGGGTCCACGGTCTCCTAGGGGGTCCGCAGTAGGTAAGTCTGTAAACATATTTATTAGGAAATTTTATTTCCAAAAATATTTTTGACAGGAGTCCGTGGAATTGTTGAAATTTTGAAAGTGGTCCGTGAGTGCAAAAAGTTTAAGAAACCCTGATTTATACCCTCGACTTTACACAGAAACAAAATGTGTAAGATAATGTGCGCGCTTCGGCTTCTGAGCCCAATAAAATAGCGGATACATCGTCGCAGGCGCACGTGGTTAATGATCTGGCAAAGTTCGTGTCGCAACGATCCTTGTGTGGGAAAACGGTAAACGGCGCCATCTTTGTTTTCAGTGATTGAGGCGCGTGTGGATTGCCCTCCCACTTAAAGTTTACACTAGCTGCTAGTGGCTAGCATTTACCTGCAGTTGCGCTCGGAAGGACTATAGTATAGGACTACATAGACGATATTAGTCAATCATTATTCGATTCTTACTAGCCACTACAAAACCTTGTCATCACATCATGACATTCTCGTATGCGTCATTTGACAAGTTATTGTTATTACAGTCGAGTTCATAAACTTGTGAGCAAAAATTTGATAAAAAAAAAAAAAAAAACCCGACTGCCAAAACTAAAAGGAAGAAAATAATCCTAGTAGTCTAGAACTCTGTTAAGTAGCTAATTTAAAGTTCAACAGTCGGGACCCATTACTAAGAGTTTTTGAGCGTCACGATTTAAATGGGTGCCACTTATGCTGATAAATACAAATAAACAACAATAAAAAACAGTTTTTTTTTATTCTACTGGTGATGGCAAACAAGCAAGTGGGGCTCCTGATGGTAAGAGATCACCACCGCCCATATACATCTGCAACACCAGGGGTAATGCAGACGCGTTGCCAACCTAGAGGCCTAAGATGGGATACCTCACGTGCCATTAATTTCACCGGCTGTCTTACTCTCCACGCTGAAACACAACAGTGCAAGCACTGCTGCTTCACGGCAGGATTAGCGAGCAAGATGGTGGTAGCAATCCGGGCGGACCTTGCACAAGGTCCTACCACCTGCAAAATGAAATGGGTTGACTGTATTTCTTGCTAGCCGAAGTCGCCGAACTGCTGGGCTACCACGAAACTCGAAGTTCGTATCGTACCGTCGCTCTCGCTCTCGTATTAAATAGTATAAATGTCAGAGGGACCGCACGACACGAACTTCGAGTTTCGTAGTAGCCCTGCTATTTCCCCACGTGTCAACTAAGTTCGCGAACTTTGCCGAAAAACACACGAGCGAAAAGGTTATCCGGTGCCCAACCTAACTCCTACGCATCTGGAACTTTACGTCTGGTCACAGAATACATATATAACAGAGACACCACCTAGTACAAGCAAATGGTATTACCCTAATACTGGCTATTTAACTGGCTATTTTTCTTTCCTGGTCTGGTATTGATTATGAATAGAGCTTCCGGGGATTTTACGTGCGTATGGGAAAATCCAAAAAATAAATCGTTGTCTTCATTTAAACGTTGTATGAAGACGCCCGTGCAAAATTTCATGTATTTACTTAGCGGCTAAGATTATGGGCTTTACATGGATCCCGTGGGAGTATAGGGGAAAAAAAATACCTTTCTATTAGTTATTCTAGAGATCCAACAGTCCCTAAGCTTGTAGGTACATACTATTACTTATTCTGTGCCCTAAGCTAAGTAACAAGGGGCGCTGCTAAAAGTTATCGTCTTAATGTATTTGAGACGTTTTTGCACCCTAAGAACAGGGTTGGAAATTATCAACATACTTAATTATGCTTATTGATAGTTATGCACTAATTATTCGTTAGTTATATCGGATAATTTTCCAGTTAGGTTCCAAGAATATAATGTGTAAAAAAACGTAATTTTAATTTTTACATTACGTGTACGCGTGTTGCAGTAGCCGCTGAGTCGCGTTGCTCCGAAGACGAAGGGCTACGGATTAGCCCGAAACATGTCGAGCTAAACTCGATTTAAGACGTGAGTTATCCGGGTCATTATATTTAATATCCAATATCCTATTAGTCAGGGTGTCTTAAAGTGGTAGGGGTCCGTAGCGTGTGTGTCAGGGGTCCCACAGTAGGTCAGGCCATAGATGAGAGTATGTATAAAGGGTCAGTCTGTAAAACTATTTACTAGGAAAATTCCAGATTTTTTTTTGGCAGGGTTCCGTGGAATTGTTTAAACTGTGAAAGTGGTCCGTGACTGCAATAAGTTTAAGAAACCCTGCTATTAGTGGTTCAGGAGACGTGAAAGGGCCCGCGGAACCCTACAGCCAGCATGCTCGGCCCACAACGGGAGGGAGCGGACCTTGACACGGAATCGCTAGACCGTTCAGAGTATTCAAAACAAATTGGCCGCGGCAGACGGAAAACGGTCGCGTATACGCGCTGTTTGATGTATTGCAAATTGATAATGAGAGAGTACAGTCAAACGGTCGTGGTAGCTTTAATAATTATAATAATAATACAATAATTCATGCTATTAAAGGGTCATAGCATTTTGTTAGTAATAATAATAATAATAATAAGGAACTCAGCAAGTACTTTGACTTGGCTCACGAGGTGACTGCTATGTGGGATGTTGACTCGACGATCATTGTCCCGATAGGCGTTTCGGCAAACGGTCTAATAGCGAAGAGTCTCGACCAACATCTCAAGAGACTCTCGACCTCTAGATGGCTGGATCAAGGGCCAGATACAGAAGGCGGTACTTCTGGACACGGCACGCATCGTCCGGAGGTTCCTCACTCTTGCTTGGGCCCTGCCCCGTTACCGGCGGCAAACTAGGTTAGGTTTTTATAATATTTTTATTTTGTGTGTACTTTTATGTATTTTACTTTTTATAACTATTATAAAAACCTAAACCTAAGAATGAAAGAAAAATAAAGAATTTATTTCAAAACTCAAGGCTTCATATTAACAAAATCAAAATCAAAATAAAGCCTTAATAAGAGCCTTAAAACTAGGTACTAAAAATAAAATAAAATAAATATCATGAGATACTTGACGCCAATACGGTATTTGACAACTCTTGATTTTGCCATAAGTACCTATCATAATATTATTAAGAAAAATTTAAATCGGCTGAAAATTGGATTTATACTGATTTTTTGAAAAATCTATATAGGTAGGTACGGTCTCTTTCTCAAACGCTTTTCTCTATGCAGCAAGTATGGTGGTACTGGCGTGTGACGTCACATGCCAGTATATCTTTCTCTGTCTAATCTTGAATTTCAAACCTTTATAACTTTGTTATTTGTAAAGGTAGCTTAAAAATTGTTTTTCTATTCGATAACAGGCATTGTGTAGTTTTAATTTATAAAACATATACAAAATAGTCAAATACCGTATTGACCTAATCCCAAAGTAAAGCTTGTGTTATGTTTATGGATACAGTCACAAGCACCTACATATATCTGACCCAATAAAGCGTGCAAAAATACCTGATAGGTTCGATTCTGAGTGACTGTACAGTCAAGGGCAAAGTTACAAAAAAATGTATACACGGCCTTAATATTAAGTGCATAAAGTCATGTATACATATTTTTGTTACTTTGGCCGTGTCGATATCTTTACCCTTGACTGTACTAGGATACTGTTAGCGTGAGCGACAAGGCACGGTGAGAAGTTCGAATTGCGAAAAATTACAGGAAATCGATTCTTGAAAGCGATTATATCGACTTAAAAATATTTATTTGGCTCAAAAGTCGATTCTTTAGATCGCCATTCCCATCACTTGGCTACCCCGTCAGGCAAAATCAAAATGATGTCAGTCCAAAATCCTGAAATCTCTAGACAAATCCGCAGATATAGTGGCGTTCCGCGGTGCCTCTACATGTAGAAGCAATTATCACCAGATGGTCTCGAGCAATATTGCGCAATTTAAAATTGGGTGTATTTTGATAATAGTTATGTCAGCTAACTGTGTCTAAAGCGTACATTGTAATGTAATGCCTCACAATTTATTGAAATTAGTACCTAAGATTTTCTACGTTAACTTTGCTACTATTAGAAGAGCGAGTGGGCAGCGCCTCTAGCGGTGGCTATCTGTAACCCACACGAAGCAAATCAAAGGGTACATATATGATTAGGAACTTCTCCCCAATTGTACAGATTATTCTTTAAAAATTTTCAACTGAACAGATTCTCAAATGTACAAATTTTCTACTCGACGAATATCCAAATCAACAGATTCTCAGCTCATTTTACCTTACCTAAAGGTCTCCGTTAGGTATGATGAAGAATGCAACTAGGAGTAGGTTGTGGTTAGAAAGAGCTGCGATTCTACAGCGCAGGAGCCGAGCGATCGTGCCGTTGCAGCAGCTAGTGAAGCGCCAGAACCTTTTTTTGACATTGGAAATGTCTTTTCGTTCGCTCCAGTGTAGTCTCCGATTTCACGAAAAAGTGCGATTTCCTTATACCTCGGAAAGTTGTGAAGATATTATATTCAAAAAAGGCTCAAAGACGCGTATTTACGAGAGCTGTAATTTGCAAAAAGAATTATTCGAGAAAGTCAAAACGAAAAGAGTAATGGCCGAAATAGAGAAAACAAAAATCTTTTTTTTTCCGAATTTTTGATTCTGGCGCTCGTTATTCGGCGTGATATCAAAAATTTGAGAAATATTCCTTTGGACAATTTGGTCAGCTACAATTTGAGCCTAAAACAAAGACGATCGGGTTAAGGGTTTGCCCGTAGCCTAACCTTTTTGAAAAAAAAAAGTCAAAAATTCAGAACGACCATATTGTTTCGAATTCCGTAGATTCATTTCCAATGTGCTCGATAGTTGTGTGAGGCACGAAACCTGTTTTATTTTTGTAAAATTGGGAATCTATAGAAACGGGAATAAAGAACTGCAAACCCGTAGAAATGAGAATCTGTAAAATTGCAAATCTGTAGAAATGGCAAACTGTATAATTGGGAACAAACGCAATTTTGTAACCAACTACTCATTCTCATGTGCCTAAGTTTGTATAAGTACCTACGTATGTATTTGAAATATTGACATTAACGGGAACGCGTAACAGACATCTGTTGTGATAAGAAAACTTACACTAAGGCACGGCTCTGGCGCAACAGACAGACTTTACATCTTTATTCAAATAAATGTGTAATATTGCGCAATGCTTGTATATATGTATTTATTTTTGCAGTAATTTACTACTAAAAAATCATTAGGTATCCATCGCACAGGCAAATCGCTTCCTTACTTTCTTTGAGCACATAATCCTGGCATGATGTTATAACGGCTGGCGGTTCGGGATAGTGTGGGAAACCACTGTCAAGTGGAAGGTAACTTTGAGATAAACGGGCCATTTTCTTTCTTTTACCTGTCAATGTGAGACTCATTCATATTTAATGGAAGAAATCCTGATAACTCACGTCTGAAATCGAGTTTACCTCGACATATTTCGGGCTAATCCGTAGCCCTTCTTCTTGGAGCAACGCGTGTACAAAACAGAGGACCTAAACTCGATTTAAGACGCGTGTTATCCGGATTTGTTTTGTTTCCTTATATCAATTTTAGATTTTATTTGGTCTAACACAAGAAGATTGTTTTTGTTTATTTCTTGTTGCTTTGGAAATAACCAAACACATCGAGTAAATGCCAAAATTCGGCCTCGGTCCATGCCTTAAAATCCAGAAATCTCAGAACAAAATCCTAGAACATGGCAACCCTAAATGCGACATTATACGATGAAACTAAAACCGATCCTCGATTCGCCATTAATTTGCATTCACCGACATTCCACCCTTTATACTTGTGACCCTGGCTACCCCATAGGATTGCATGGCATTGATAATACAATGTTTACTTGACATTGACAAATACAGTGATTATATGTAAATGGCCTTGAAATTACCCCACATGGGCCAACAGATGGCCGAATTGCCCGACATGTAAAAGAGGGGGTTAAAAAAAGGAGTTTGTAATATTGTATTTTTATAAATTAAATGTATGTTAGTCTCATTCTGTCATAAAAAAACTGAAAGGAAAAACAAGTCTAGTGGTCAAGAACTCGTTATTCTGTTAAGCAACTTTTAACTGTTACTTAAAATAAAACCATGACTAATTTTGAAATTGATGAATGAAAAATATTTATTTGTGTAACAACACAAGTAGTTAAAAAGTTCAATTTTTGACACTATTAAACTGGGCATAACACTAAATGCAGATTTTTTTTAGTAAGCCCATAACCGCCAATTTGACCAAAAAATTAACAAGAGCTTAATTTTTAAATAAGTACCACCTAGGTAACTTTTAACATTAGATACCTACCTACATTCACAAACTAAGTAAACAAAGAAAGTAGCTCCATTTGACAAGTGTTAAATGCTTTCCACCTGTTTAATTGTCGACGAATTCGAGTCCTCAATTTGAAAATATCTTTTATAACGCCTTAATTATGTCGATACTCCTTGACCAGAGGTCCCGCCCGAATCAGCCACCTGCTTTGCCTTGTGCTTATCCCACCCTCTCTGACCCCAATGTTGGAGAGGGACGCAGCATATCGTGAGCCACGGCAGGTGTCTCGCATAAAGTTTGATTAACCGAATTTAGTTTTATTTTCAACTGCCTGATGTTAATATGTTTTAGCGGTAGTAAGGTAAATGTACGAGTGTTCGACACCCTAATTCCCAATAGACGACACCCTGCTGCCATCTCTATTGCTAATGATACGAGTATAAGATTAAAGATGCCATCTATTGGGACAGCGACGACTCGTACGTTTACCTTATGTATTTAAGGTTTTGTCATGTTTTGTTTATATCTGGGCCCGTACGATTCCGTTACAAAATAAGTTCGAGTTTTAGGAAGCAGGGGGGCTACTACGAAATTCTTAAATCGAAGTTCGTATCGTACCGTCCCACTCTCGTATTAGGGAATTTTCAGAAAAAAGTGTACCCTGTACTTTTTTTTATATTGAACAAATTTTGGGTTATTTCTACTCAGAATTACGAGCACTAGCGAGCAATAAAAGAGTGTCCCAATTGTCAGTTTTGTGGCGCAGTTAACCATAGGTACATGTTGTGTGGACCGTCACAAAACCGACTAATAAATGTTATGGAAAATTAAGGATAATTAAGGCAAAACGGGTAAGTATTTTTTTTTCTGAAAACCCCCATTGACTAATATTAAACGTCAGCGGGACGGCACTTCGCATAGGGCCAGGAAGTTAAAGGCTAAATCCCAATAAAAAATCTAATTATTTGTTCGGATAGATTTACAGAAAATATTAGTACTTATTTATTATTTGTGAACGTGATGCCGTCTCATATTATCGCGCGTTGCTCCGAAGACGAAGGGCTACGGATTAGCCCGAACATGTCGAGCTAAACTCGATTTAAGACGTGAGTTATCCGGGTCATTATATTTAATATGAGTGAGTCTCACGGTAGTTTCATGATGCCGTCTCTATTAATATATTTTAAATACTTATTAAAAAGAGTTGGCATCAAAGATCAGACTAATATCATACTTAATTAAAAACGAAAGTGCGTGCGTTTGCGTGTGTACTTCTTCTTAACACATAGGCTATTTTTATCTCGAATAACCTAACCTAACCAACAAAAAGTTGGAAAAGCCCCGACTTAAGTCACTTCAAAGTTCAATATCTCAAAAATGGCTGAACCGATTTTGATGAACATTATGTCTAAGAACCATTCGCTAGAAACCCTTTTTCAAAGAAGAAAACCGCATTTAAATCGGTCTACCCATTTAAAAGCTACGGTGGCACAGACAGATAGACACACACACACATAGCGGTCAAACTTATAACACCCCTCTTTTTTCGTCGTTTAAAAAAGGTTCCCGTAAGGTTGTGTATGTTTAGGCTTTATGTAGTGTTACGGCGGTGGGTTAGGTGGAAACTTTGATCGTGCTTTTCGACACATTGGAGGCGTTTTCAGTAGGCTGGAATACTGTTTCAGGCCGTTTCAGAGGATGCTCTATCACATATTAGTTTATCAAAATTTCACCCAAGTTGCCGTCGTTTTCAGGCGCCTGAAACATGTTTTCAGTCCGTTTCAGGCCACCCTCTATCCGATGACGCCATAACCTGAAAACCCGTTTTCAGGCGTTTTCAGGACCCCTTATGGGCCTCTGAAGTACATTTCAGTATATGGCGAAATTTTCCATAGGAGTGAAAGAGATAGCACGATTAGAAAGAGACAGCTATACTGAGAACATTCGAGAAGGTGTGTGACAAGGATAGCCTATATGTGTGAGAGAAACAGACTGATGATCCTGTTTCCGGAATATTCTAGTAACTGTGTGAGAGAGATAGCACATGAAAGAGACAGACACTCTACTCGTTTCCGGAACATTCGAGATGTAGGTATGACGTCCTAGCTGGACTGTTCTCGAACTTTGTGGACCGATTCACCGGGGTATATAAGCCGGGTGAGGTTGCGGCGGAGGACAGTTTCGAATGCGATACCGAGAGATAAACATCGAAGAGAATCAAAGCGACTTGTAAGTGAGTTTTAGAGTGCGAAATTACTGTGAAGTGTTTTTAAGTGTTTTGTAAAGTTAAGTAACAGTGTGAAAATAAATCCTACTCTTATTCATCGGTGTTAAAAGTGCTTTTCAATCACGAACCCACCCCACGAACGTAACATTTGGTGTCAGAAGTGGGATTGAAAATGCCGCTTACTCCGCGAGAACAAGAGAAGGGGATGGCTGAGGTCCAGGATAAAATTGTGGCAGTTGACATTAAAGTCAAAAATTACGAAACGCGCCTCAATGGGTTTTACGAAAAGGTAGAAGGCCTCGAGAATCGCCTCCAGAAGTTGGAGAATAAAGTGGCCAACGGCGCTACCATTTTTCGGGCACACTAGCCACAGGAGGGGAAAAGTTAAAGTTACCACCATTTGATGGGACCTCTTCATGGGCCGTATACAAGCTCCAATTCGAGATGGTTGCTGAAACGAACGGCTGGACTGACAAACAAGCTCTAGCTGCCCTCGTGTTGGGACTGTGTGGTAAAGCCTTGATTGTATTAGACATCATGGCGATGGCGGGAACTGAGGTGACTTTGGAGCGACTTATGGATTTCCTAGAGTCGCGTTATGGTGACTCCCATCTGGAACCTGTTTATAGAGCTCAGTTGAAAGACAGGGTGCAGCTAGATGGCGAGAGCCTGCAGCAATGGAGCCTGGAAATTGAGAGGCTGGTCAGAAAGGCTTACTTGTCATTACCATCTGTAGTAGAGATTATGCTAGTGCAATCATTCATAGATGGGATTCGAGACTTTGAAGTGAGGGCTGCTGTACGACTGGGTCATCACAGGACCTTAAAGGATGCTCTAGCGCACGCATTGGAAGTAGAGGCCGTACGCAGCGATGCTAGTTCTTACCGCATTCCAACGGCGACGGATAAAGTGAAACTTCGAAGCGGGCCTACGTGTTATGCGTGTGGGGAAATAGGGCACAGGAGGTTGTGGTGTCCTAAGCGAGAGCCTCGGAGTGTTGAAGCTGGGCGCAATGGATCGAGATCAGCAGAGATCCAAGTGGAGACAGATAAAGTGAAACTCCGACGGGGACTTATGTGTTATGCATGTGGAGAGAGAGGGCATATGAGATTTGCGTGCCCTAAGAGAGATGCTCGGAGTAATATGGAAAGTTGGCGCAAAGAATCTAGAGCAGCGGATGTAGTAACGAGCGCCGCGGCAAGACAGCGGCAGGAAAACGCAGATGTTTTATCCAGAAGGCCATGTAATTCTGACATGAGGCACGAGAGAAAAGAACACGCTTATGTGAAGCTGCTAAGAACAGACACCATTAGTCCGAAATGGTGCGGGAAAGCGATTAAAGAAGTACATCACCGTAGCGATATCAAGCCCATTCTGAGTTGGAAGAAATCTAAAACAAAAACTCAATGCGACAGGAAAATGGATCACGTAGAGTTTGAAGAAGGCTCACTCGTCTGGCTTTGTAACCCAGTAAGACGTAAAGGGAAGTCTCCGAAATTATCACCGAGTTGGGCAGGACCGTACAAAGTAGTCACTAGGATCAACGATGTCACATACCGGATACAGCGTAACGCGCGTAGCCCCTGTAAGATTGTTCATGTTGATCGGTTGGCCAAATACCATGGATCTAATGATGCTCGGGACGAGCATGTCTTAGGAGGGGGCAGTGTTACGGCGGTGGGTTAGGTGGAAACTTTGATCGTGCTTTTCGACACATTGGAGGCGTTTTCAGTAGGCTGGAATACTGTTTCAGGCCGTTTCAGAGGATGCTCTATCACATATTAGTTTATCAAAATTTCACCCAAGTTGCCGTCGTTTTCAGGCGCCTGAAACATGTTTTCAGTCCGTTTCAGGCCACCCTCTATCCGATGACGCCATAACCTGAAAACCCGTTTTCAGGCGTTTTCAGGACCCCTTATGGGCCTCTGAAGTACATTTCAGTATATGGCGAAATTTTCCATAGGAGTGAAAGAGATAGCACGATTAGAAAGAGACAGCTATACTGAGAACATTCGAGAAGGTGTGTGACAAGGATAGCCTATATGTGTGAGAGAAACAGACTGATGATCCTGTTTCCGGAATATTCTAGTAACTGTGTGAGAGAGATAGCACATGAAAGAGACAGACACTCTACTCGTTTCCGGAACATTCGAGATGTAGGTATGACGTCCTAGCTGGACTGTTCTCGAACTTTGTGGACCGATTCACCGGGGGTATATAAGCCGGGTGAGGTTGCGGCGGAGGACAGTTTCGAATGCGATACCGAGCGATAAACATCGAAGAGAATCAAAGCGACTTGTAAGTGAGTTTTAGAGTGCGAAATTACTGTGAACTGTTTTTAAGTGTTTTGTAAAGTTAAGTAACAGTGTGAAAATAAATCCTACTCTTATTCATCGGTGTTAAAAGTGCTTTTCAATCACGAACCCACCCCACGAACGTAACAGTATGTTTTGCAGCCGTTATGAAAGTCCAATGTAAGGTTGTCCATTTCTTAAACGTTATGTGAGGCCCGAGACTACTTGACCCTCTTTTTTAAACCCCGTCGCGAAAAGAGGGGTGTTATAAGTTTGATGCCTATGTCCGTCTGTCTCTGTAGGGACCCACCTCTTTTAATTATTTTTAAACAGTGGCACAAACTGTTCTAGATATACAAAGGGCAATACTTGCCAATGCCAATATGGTAGCAATAAGATACTTTTTTATATATAAGAGGGGAAAACGAGCATGCGGGTGACCTGATGGGAAGCAATCACTGCCGCCCATAGACACCTGTCACAACGAGGGGTATCACAGGTGCGTTGCCGGCCCTTATTTAGTTTAGCTTTATGCTCTTAGGCAACAATATTCTATCAAGTCAGGGTTGACCTTCCGCCTTCATAATAAAAACAACGTTCATTAGTTATTTTTCTGTAATAATTAAATAAACAACAAAAATATACATTGTTAGTGAGCTTCATAAATAAATTAAAGTACATTATATGCAGTTTTCTTACTTTAAGTATATAGAAAATTTTAAAAACCTAGACTATTACTTACATAATAAAATCATAACTTATATTAAAAACTTTGCTAAAATAAAATAACGTATGCAATGTGGTCGAAACGTCAAGGTAATTTTATCAAGAAATGGGCCGAAAATGGGTTTCAGTGAATACAAATATTCGGCCGAATGTTCGGTAAAATTTTTACCGAACCGAATATTCGGCATATTGATCCCTAAGTAGAAACTAGAAATATGATTAATTTTTGTTGAAATGTTGGCATTTAATCATGCAAATCTTGATTAAAACAAAAAAACTTGCTTAAATGCTCACAATGGATTACTAATGCATGGGCAAAAAACTTTTCCCAAAGTACCATATCCCAAAATATTATACTCGAATTATCATTTGGCAAATAATCATTTGCTAAAACAACTTATCGCAATTTTACAGTTAGTATTTTTGTTTGGCAAATTATTATTTAGTTAAATGTATCGTTTGGCTGTGCTTTACTCTTCCCAAAGTATTGCATGCCATAATAATCTACTTTTCTGGCAGCAGTTCGTTTCTGTGGAGGACGCAGTTCTTACCTAAACCTGGATTTTTAATCCCACGGAAAAAGGTAAACAAAATTTTGTCATTGTCTGTCAAAGTGATTTTTCAGGGGATTTCAAGGTCCATACCCGCTAGAAATATTTGAGCCAGGGAAGAACTCAAGGCGGTCGAGGAAGCGTTGACGAGTTGGGGAGAGGCGTAGAGGAGGCGACAAAGATTAGAGCGAACACAACCGGAGGGCTCGCAGAGCTGCGCGACGAGGGCATAGCTCTAACCGCCTTCCGGCCGGCCATGCTGAGCCTCCAAGACGAGTTCAATTAGACGGAACAGCTGCAGCGCGATCAGCGCTTAGGGAATGATCAATCTCAGCAGGAGGATGGGGAATGGAGAAAGGTGGAATCCAGGGCCGAGGCCAGAAGGCGGAAACGTTCAATCAAAAATGACCCGGTACCGCAGCCTCCTACCACATCGTGCCCGCTACTCGTGGAGTCGATAGGCCCCCGACACACCAGCGCCACGCTCATCGACTTAGTCAAGAGCAAAATCAACGTGGCAGAGATGGGATTAGGAGTCCGATTCGTGCGGGGCCTACGGAACCAGAAGGCCTCGTTCGGGCTACTAACGGAAGGGGAAACGGACGCCATGAGGGAGGCGATAAGGGATAGATGCCCGAACATTACCGTGACCACTCCAACAATGAGAAGGCCGCACATCCACCTCTCGGGGTGGCTGGAGATCTCACGGATGCGCAGATCCCCGAGGCTATTTTTAAACAAAATAGCAACCTGCTGGAGGGGGCGTCGGTTGCCCCTAACCAGGTTCGAGTTTTGAGAAGGCTGAAGGGTAGAACGAGGGAAGTCCACAACATTGTCCTGGAGGTTCCCCCGGAGATGTGGTCCCGCCTGAAGGACAAGAAAATTAGGCTGGGGTACCAGATGGTGTACGTCACTGACCAGTCACCGGTTAAGTAGTGTTACCGGTGCTTGGGATTTGGGCACTTCGCAAGAGAGTGTTCTGCGGCTTGGGCTTGTAGCCATTGCGCCGGAGAGCACGACACAAAACATCACACAAATCACACAAACATCCCATCATCCCAGCCTATATACGTCCCACTGCTGGGCACAGGCCTCCTTTCAGAATGAGAGGGCTTGGGCCGTAGTTCCCACGCGGGCCCAGTGCGGATTGGAAACTTCACACACACCATTGAATTGCTTCGCAGGTTTGTGCAGGTTCCCTCAAGATGTTTTCGCACATGAATTTCGAAAACTCAGAGGTGAGAGCCGGGGTTTGATTGAACCCACGATCCTCTGCTTGAGTATATATGATACATATGATTTACATCTAAACGCAGCATATTCAACCTGCAAGATTTGACAAGTACCATCAATTTACAACAAGAGTTAGGTTTGTTCTGCCCTTCCGGGGCGGGCGGTGCCCTGGTGATCTGTCTGTGATACAGTACAGGTCTTCCTAGTATGGACAGCAAGCTCTCACACCGGCCAGTTCAATGAGGGCGTTCGCGTATGAATTCGCCACTAGAGGCGCTAGTGTAGCGTGAGGTCTCCGAACCGAAATGTCAAATCTCATAGTTTTTGGGTGAGCTACGCGGGTTTATTTATAATTAGAATAATTTTGTGAATATTTTGCAATATCTGAAATTAATTATGGCAAATATGCGTTCCGGGGCAATGAATGTCTGTATTTTGAGACAGTTTTGTCTTTCGTAAACCTTTGTCCTCCCTTTTTTCCGAACAAAACGGGAACTATGCAACACTGTGGCATGCTCGATATTTTTATGGTACGGTTTTAAGGTGTATTATATATGATTTTAATCTAAACTTTGTATTCACGCCCGTAATAACAGACTTTGAAAGCCATACTTGAAAACCTCACGCAACAGTGCGCCATCTGGTGAGACAAAAAACGATAGCCCTCACTCCACCTAGATTGCCAAACCGTATAAGGGGCCATCTATAAAGTACGTCACTCTAATTTTGACCATTATTAACCCCCCCCCCCCCCCAAATGTAATGTCATTTATGGATGACCCCTAATAGATTATAACTAATTATAAGTCTGTGTGAAAGTAAGTAAAGATTTTTATAGACTGTATCTTTTAATTCCTATATACACAAACGCTTAAGATTATGCAATACAATAACTCTTTATTGAACACCTTATAGTAAGCAGTACAGAAAATAGAGGTACGTACCTACAGTCAAAGACTGGATCGCATCGTGTAAATTTGATCAAAAAAATCTGAACACGACTCTATTGTTGTAAGAATCGGACCGCAATTTAGTTATATTTTTTACCGCGCTGTCAGTGGCGCCTCTGTCCTCCCTTCTCTGTAATCGCTTCGCGCGCAACCAAATGCCTGTTAAGTATTTAATAAAACAAGTGCAAGTCTTTATTTCACGCAATCCAACGCCACTTTCCTTTAATTGTTAACGACGTAGAAGCGTGTTCAGATATTTTTAAACAAATTTTTGCTCAAAAGTTTATGAACTCGACTGTACCAGGGTGGAACCTGTGTGCTACTGATGCCATGTTAACATTCAATACATCTGCCAAAGAAATCATAGCGAAATTGTGCTGAAAAGTTCTCACCCTGGTATGCGATCCAGTTTCCTAGATTGTTTTTTCCCTTAAATGTTTAAATACTAAAAGCGAATATTGTCGCGCACGCCATGTAAATGACCTTCTCTGTAAGAGAATAGAACCGTCTTTTGTGAAGAACACGTTACAATATACTGGTCCCATGAACGAGAAAGGAAAATAAAAAATGCGTTGTTAAAACTTAACAATCGTTTGTATTTGGGGCCATCCATAAGCCGTCACACCAATTAAGACTATTTTTAGAGCCCATTTTGTTTCTGTGTCACAAACTGCCTTACCCATCCCCCCTAAACGTGTGACGTAAATTTATGGAACACCCCTTTGTCACTTTGATATTTGCCTTGGTTAGATAAGACTAAGACAAAACATGCATTTTGTAAACGGGCTTGTCTTTATGAAGAACTCCTTTTGTTATTATTCTTTGGAAAATAAATAGTTTAAGGCAAAAATAATGCCTTTTTTTACGCTTTCGAACAGAAATGTGCGTTCTCATAATGTCTCCTATCATCCAGCAGCAGAGGTGTTAATATACCTTCTAGTTGTCCTCATTCTACCCGCTGCTACGCTGTCAAAAACCCACTTCGAGCTAACTTCACCGTCGCCATTTCCAACGCAAACGTCAAAATCAGCTGTTCGATGTCCGCCATCTCGTGCGTCGCCGCCATTTTGAACAACGCCGCCGCAAAGTGACAGGAGTTGAATGGCTGCGTCCCGCTGTTCGGTTTGGGGTGAGATTTGTACTCGCATGCCGTTGAAAACGTCGTAGGCGTATTCGGAACATGTTCGCCCTAGAGCTGAGCGTTCCACTCGAGCTTTCTGTAAAGAAAAGATTGGTTTCGTTAAAGGTTTCGACCTTCTCCATCGAAGGTTAAAATATGGCACAAGCAATGTAGTAACCTCGCTCTGGTATCCATAAAAATCTGTCAGGCAAGCAGCAACGTAAAGCTAGGTCATTCACATTCGTACGAACACGTGACAAATATTGAAAATGTTTACAAAGACAACTAGTAGAAAAAAAAAATCTTGGTTCGTTTTTTTATAGTCGGGTAATTTTTTTGCTATAAAATTGTTTTATCACGCTTTTTAGTGTTCATATTCTAAGATACAATAGTTAAATGTCATCTGCTCGTCACCTTTTACAAAAGATTGCTTTTTCCGATGCAGAGACCTTCATTATTGAGGAGTCCTGGTGCTTCGCCACCCGTTCCATTTCACCATATTTACGAGCATTAAATTGCTTAGCAACTGTGTTAAGTAATTTTTATTCAACCCGTAAAGTACTTGTTATTGAATAGCTCCGGTGGTCAAATGTAGTCTTCATTATCAGTTCCACTTCACTAAATGATGATTTTCAAGAGCAAATGCATGAGTTACTACTAATCCAAATTAATTACCATAGGTGTCCCTACAATGTTTAAAGAGTACCCGATTTCCTTAGGATCCAATCATCAGATCCTGATTTAGTGCTTATGGGACCTAATTGGAGGTATTCCTATATGAACGAAAAAAAAAATTTTTTCAAGTCGTTTCACAAATGACGGAGTTCTGAGGTAACAAACAAAAAAAAATACAACCGAATTGATAAGAGGAACGAGTTTTTTTGTCTACTCATGAACATGACCACTGTCATGTGGCTGAATCGTCGAAGTAACTCGCTTTGTAAGCGTAATAAATCCCGGGTGCTGTATTATGTATGAGTGAAAATCACGTACGTTTACAACACGATCACTTTGTCAAGTGTAGCAGTGTAGCAACTTAGAGGAAAGAGACAATAACCACTTATTTACCAACTTGACTGACCTGTGAAATCTTTTTCAAATGCGCCACCTCGTACCCATGATGATGCAGCCACTTCTTCACTTCCAAAGAATCCACCACCCATCGCGCATACAAAACCCTGCAGCCTCTAGCCGCCCCTAACAAAGCGTTCAGTGTACGCGCCTTAGGTATCTCACACCTCGGCAACTGTGTCGGTACATTTGTACTTGGTATTTTGGAACAGTGACTTTGTGTGGTTTGATTGAGCGGGTTAATTCCGGTGTTGTCTGGATAGATCTGGTTTAGACTGGATTGGCAAGAGCCGAGTAAGACGTGGGTGGTGTGGTGGTTGACTTGCTTCTGAACGCGACCGTTCAGGATTTTAATGGCATTTTGAACGATTTGACGTTCAGCGCGCGACATTCCAGTTAGAACCTGAAAAGGATATATTTTTTTTTCAGTATGTAGAGTTTTGTGTTTACACTACGCCGGCTTGAAAGAGGGCGAATACTCTAGTGACTTAAGTATATTTTTTATCTACACACATAACAAACACTTTTCAGCTTGGCACATGCCAAGTGCTGAGATATTTTTAGTGCTTCGGTACTTTGCGAAAGAAGCGCCAACTAGCCGATGCACCGCGCGCGCCAAGTCCCTGCGCTCACGCTGCGTCAGCTCGGCAGATGCCAAGTGCTATGATGACTGAGATTTAGCCATAAGGACGTGATTGAGAGTTAGCCATAATAACTTACTATTCTTGGTGCTTCTGTAGTCTGCGACAGTTCCTGCATTTTGAAAGGCGTGGCAGCGCCAAGTCCCTGCGCTCACGCTGCGTCAGCTTGGCAGATGCCAAGTGCTATGATGACTGAGATTTAGCCATAGAAACTTACTATTCTTGGTGCTATTGTAGTCTGCGACAGTACCTGCATTTTGAAAGGCGTGGCAGCGCCAAGTCGCTGCGCTCACGCTGCGTCAGCTTGGCAGATGCCAAGTGCTATGATGACTGAGATTTAGCCATAGAAACTTACTATTCTTGGTGCTTCAGTAGCCTGCGACAGTATCTGCGTCCTGGCGGGCGTGGCGGCGTCAAGCAGCCGCCGCGCCAAACGCTCAGCGCGCGCCAAGTCTCTGCGCTCACGCTGCGTCAGCTTGGCAGATGCCATGCGTTTGGGGGCTGCCGGGGTGTCTGAAAGACATATCAGAATGACATAAGATGATTGAAGAAGATTGTTTTGTTAATGTAAGTACATGTACCGGATCATCATCATCATCCCATCATCCCAGCCTATATACGTCCCACTGCTGGGCACAGGCCTCCTCTCAGAACAAGATACCCAGATAGATGTACCGGATACTTTGTTGTAATGCTGTGGTTGTGGCAGCGCACCTACCGTAGTAAGTATAGTTTAGTTAGTTTTTAGTTTGGTTGGAGACTGAAAACCAGCGACCTCGCTGAGTCTCATGTCCATTTTGCCTCACTTCATAATGTTATCTGTCTTGTATTGTATTTTATGTTTGTGATGGTGAATAAAAATTTCTATTATTATTATTATTTTAAGATACAATACAACACACAGCTTAACAGATTTAGATGATATTTTCTGGTTTGACACGCTGGGCAGGATAAGAGATAGTTATTATTCCGGAAAGATATTTTTCTCCAGATTATCTAACGAAAATGCTGACGCCACGCTATTGGTTAAGTAGTAAAAAGGTATAATAGAAGTTAGAAGATGGCGGCGCCCAATGTTGTCCCCCCTCATCCCGTGGGCGTCGTAGAAAATGGCTGAGGGATAATAACGCGCGCTGTCTCGTGGCACAGATGCACATAAACTGTTTGTTATGCAAAAGAAATGTCTCCGAATCTTAGCAAATATCTGCCAACCAAATAGCTGTAGACCATACCTTAAAAAGTAGCCTTGTTCGTCAGAAATAATATCCACCTTTTTAAATAACATGCGACGCAAACATGACCTAGTTCTCCCTGAACCAAAATTAAGTATTTTTAAAAGCGGTCCATATTACAAAGCGATACAATTATACAATAGAATATCCATGGATTTAAGAAGTGAGCAAAATAACACATCCTTTAATAAAAAGTTAAAAAAAATCCTAATAGATAAATGTTACTACTCGATCTCGGAATTTATGGAGGATGGTTTGTAATAGTGACCTCTCACGTCACGCACGCGCACGACGCATTATTTGCTACAAGTGGCAAAAATGTTTCTGATCTCAAGTGATATTTGATGTTCCTTTATTAAGTTGAGTTATTGTAGGATTAATTCATTAGTATTCAGTATTTATTTATTGCAACACCTTTTACAAAAAAAAATATAAAAAATGATGTCCTGTTGGGGCGTGGCAATTTTAAAATTAATTACATTAATTAACTTATACATAACATATTATGCTATTTTAACTTAATGTAATTTTTAGGAAGAGGGTTAAGGAACACTTATAAATTAACTTTATGTAAGGTATCTAAATAAACTATACATTTATCTAGAAATAACACAAACTTAGAACTATTAATATAGGTACAGAAATTAGATATTGTAAAATAAAAGATTTTAAAATAGTAAATAGATAATAACAAGTGGGTATTACAACAAATGCTATACCCTACCAGTGTTCATGTTAACTTTAAGAGCTTATGTTACATGTATGCAATATATAAATAAATAAATAATATCAGATGATGGGCAGCAGCGTCTTCTCGGCAACTTTTATTATACATCCTATACCCCGCTTGCCAAGCGTGGCGAGCATTGGCACCCCCCCTTAGGCCGCGTGTTCACCAGAGATGTGCGAGGATATGTTGCTAGGAATGTATTGTTCGTGATCATTATGAAGCAATAGAAACGCTTCATTTACCCATCCTCACACAGCACATCTCTGGTGGAAACAGCTGAGCGGAGCGAGGCGAGGTAAATGAGGGCTATCGCGAATGAATTCGCCGCTAGAGGCGCTAGTGTAGCGTGAGGTCTCCGAAATGTCAAATCTCATAGTTTTTGGGTGAGCTACGCGGGTTTATTTATAATTAGAATAATTTTGTAAATATTTGCAATAATATGAAATTAATTATGGCAAATATGCGTTCCGGGGCAATGAATGTCTGTGTTTTGAGACAGTTTTGTCTTTCGGAAACCTTTTTCCTCCCTTTTTTCCGAACAAAACGGGGACTACGCAACACTGTGGCATGCTCGATATTTTTATGTTACGGTTTTAAGGTGTTTTAAATATGATTTTAATCTAAACTTTGTTTTCACGCCCGTAATAACAGACTTTGAAAGCCATACTTAAAAACCTCACGCAACAGTGCGCCATCTAGTGAGACAAAAAACGATAGCCCTAATTAAGTTCCTATTGGTTCATGAAAAACACATTTCTCGCACATCTCTGGTCGAAACGCAGCCTTACGGAGGAAGCCTATATCCAACAGTGGATGACCTACAGCTAATTTTTTTTTTTATTCGACTGGGTGGAAAACGAGCAAGTGGGTCTCCTGATGGTAAGAGATCACCACCGCCCAAAAACCTCTGCAACACCAGGGGTATTGCAGATGCGTTGCCAACCTAGAGGCCTAAGATGGGATACCTCAAGTGCCAGTAATTTCACCGGCTGTCTTAATCTCCACGCCGAAACACAACAGTAGCAAGATGGTGGCAGCAATCCGGGCGGACCTTGCACAAGGTCCTACCACCTGCAAAATGCTGCTTCTATGATGGATAATAGAAGTTTGTAGCACTAACCAGACTCGTCTCCCGAGGTGACAGTCTCAGCCTCCTTCTGCGTGAACAGCTTCCGTCGGGACTTGGGGTGTAGAGGGGGGTCGGCGCACTGCCCTCCCCGAGGTAGCGTGTTCACTCGCAGTTCCGGGTCTACAACGATAAAAAAAAACACACCACTATTGACGTATGCAAGCGATAATGTTTTGCGGGTTGTTGGTCGGATTCCCCGGTAAAGCCAGAGCCAGCGATCCGAAAATCTTTTCGTTTTATATACTACCTCCAATCCTACTATACATACATTCTTTCATTCATTCGGTCTGAGTGGAGAGCTTTGGGGGAGGCCTATGTCCAGCAGTGGACGTCATTCGGCTGACATGATAAATTCTCTACTGTATTTACTTGCGTTCCCATCCACACTACACATGTTATACCAAATTTCAAGTCAATGGACCACTTGAAATAGATCAAACTGAACTTTCAAGATTTGAAGTAAATGAACAAACAATCAACAAACTAGCTTTGGCAGGCCTCCATCGTGAATGTTGTGGGCAACCGGTCAAAGTCCTTGTGCCAAAAAATCTACCACTGGCTCGGAACAACTACTGTTGGGAAACCCTCACCAGAATGCGGCAAGAAACTCAACGAGGTATGCAAGGCGAGTTACTCGTAATAATAGTACATTACTGTAGAGGCCGGGAAGTAGGGGGTTGCCGACCAAGCAGATATAGACGGCCGAGCGTAGCGAGGCTGTATAGGGAAGCGAGGCCGGCAAACCCAGGTTCCGGCCGAGGCTTGTATAGTGCTTTTCTCAAACATTACATGAAATGGAATAAAAAAACAAGAAATGAAGCTGGCTGGCTAAAACAAAAGACGGTCGCATTGCCGGCCGGCGGCCTGCAAGGTTGTATGAAATCTCTTTGCAGGCCGCTAGAGTGACCTCGCGCAGGCAGGCGAGTCACAGCGGCTGCAGCGCGATACTTCTCAGCCTATTATTTGTAGCCCAACGTCAATATTTCATGTCATGTTTGAAAAAACGTAATAAACGTATTATGGCGTTCTAAAGGTCTTGGTTCAGCAGTGTACTTCCAGCTGATGATCATTATCATCATCATCATCGTCATCATCATCAGCCCCAAGACGTCCACTGCTGGACAAAGGCCTCCCCCTTAGAACGCCACAATGAACGACAACTCGCCACTTGCATCCACCGGTTTCCCGCTACTCTCACGATGTCGTCAGTCCACCTGGTGGGAGGCCTGCCAACGCTTCGTCTTCCGGTTCGTGGTCGCCACTCGAGGACTTTTCTCCCCCAACGGTTACCCAGCTGATGATGATGATGACGAAACAAAGAAATATAAAAAAAATATACCAGTGGTGTCTCTCGACTGGTCGTGCGACGTGTCGGTCTGATCCGTCGACTGATCGGTCGACGTCTCGGCCGATGTGTCGTGTTCAGTACCACTGGAGATCCTCAGTCGGGATCTTTCTTTCTTGTTGCTTTTATGCTCGTCCTGTTTGTTTGTGTTGAGAAATAACTGTGATAGAGGAACGTTTTCCGCTTCCGCGCGCTTCTGTAATGTACAAAAAGATATTATGTCAGTAAAACTATGTAGTTGTAAAGTTTCAATAACCGAGTCAAAGTCAATGTCAAAATATCTATATTCAATTTAGGCTATAACAAGCACTTATTGAATGTCAAAAAAAAACTACCACCGATTCGGAAAAACCTCTGTTGAGAAGAATCCGGCAACGAGGTATATTTTTTTAAACAGATTTACAATATTATAAAATGATATCTATACATCACAAGTATTTAACACAACTTTATTTTTAACACACTAGGTTCGCTATTTGAAGGACCGCTAATGCGGATCGGAATTATTTCCAAATATCCCTCCCTGTCCATGATATAATCATTAACTTTATAATACGTCTAGATAGTAATGTCTTCTTGACAATAGATCTGAAGTATGTTTTTCTGAGTATGTTTGGATGTTTGTCACTTTACTGGCGGCTTTAGCACTAAGGCTGCCTGTCCACTGAAGCGGAACGCGGCAGCGGAGCGGAGCGAGGGGGCAATGCGGAGCGGAGCTGCGGATTGTATCTGTCCATAGCACGGAGCTAGATAGCGTAGCCGAGTTGTGGAGGCGTGGAGTTAGATGAGCGAGAAAGTAGGTAATGCTGAGCGGAGTTGCGAACTGTTTATCCATTCGCAGAGTTTCCCCACTTGAGCTCGTTTCTCCGCTCCTTTTCCTCGCTTCGCTTCCTGGTTTTTAATGATTTTTTAAGCTTGTTAACACTTACTAGGAGGGGTCAACTTCGACTGCTAGTCAGAGCTCTAACTGGACATGCCTTGCTAAACAAACACGTACATAATCTAGGTGTTACAGACAGCCCCCTGTGCACAGCATACATGGAGGCAGAAGAGACCGCCACTCACATCCTTCTGGAATGTTCTGGTGTGGCGAACTACAGGGCACTACACCTCGGATCACCGGGGTCACTCCAGGAAGGCGTCGGCAACGTGAAGGGTCTGCTAGGCTTCCTCCAGGATAAGCTGGCATGAATTGTGCCTACAGCCAATCACGCAAAAAAGGCGCACCTACACGTCGAGTTGCGGAAGGCAGCCCGCTACTACTTACCAACTCGCTGCCCACTGAAGAGGAGCAGAGATTTTATACAGTTCTAGGGATGGATTGTTATCTCGCTGACCGCTCCGCTGCCTCATTCCGCCCCAGTGAGCAGGCAGCTTAACAGTGGCGTTAAATAAACATTTTTTCACACCTCTCCTTCAGAAAAGTAACTTTTCCTCCCTGACGAGAGGGAGCAAAGTGCAACTTTTCTGTTCAAGGCTTTTCTAAGTATTTTTATCGCAAATGCCAATTTTTGAAGTTGATAATTGTAAAGACACGCTATTTTCCATGCTGGCTGTTCTTTAATAATATTTAGATATATTTTTTCAACCTTCTTAATGCTTGGTGTGAAAAGTTGTATGAGCGACTCGGGAGCAAAATTATTTTCATCTTGGGCGTTAACACTTGAATCCCTCATTACGCTCAGGATTCTACTTTAGAATCCCTCGCTACGCTCAGGATTCTATTGTATAATCCTTCGCTACATTCTGGATTCAATGTACGCCCTCGCCGTAAATACACCATTTTGCTCCCTTGTGACACAAATAACTATTTCTGCACACTTTATTCTTCTCATCGGTGCCGCTGTCACAAAAGGCGATTAAGGAACGAACTAACCCTAAAGGTGCGGCCACATGTAGCCGCTCGTCGCTCGTTTGCATTTGCAGCGATAAATCTGGTCACGTGACCCCATTTTGAATGTGATTTTCAATTTCTCGCGACTCAAAAAAGTAGCGTCAAGTCGCCGCGTCGAACAGCAGCGACAAGATAGCTGCATGCAGGAATGATCTTGGTATTGAAAGCTGATTTCTTAACCGTTTATAAGGCAGAGGCGATTTAGCGACCACATGCATTGATTTGGAAAGTCTACCTTATTCTTTTAGTAATAAGTTACAATATTCATTGTAATTATTGAAAATACTACTAGCTTTAAAAAGATCCTTTGCTAGGTATGTATTCGATAGCTGCTTTTGATTCTGTGATAGTATGTTCCAATAAATAGGGCCTTATAAAGGGTTAATCTCATTTAGTAGAAGTCGTGGCAGTGATACAAATACTCGTAAAAGAAATCGGAGTGAATAAAAAAATAAAAATAGCAGTGCTTTTGCCGAAATTGAAGGTTTTGTTTTTCCAACGGTAAAGCTCACATTTTCAGCTTTATCGCTATATGTCACGTGACCAGATTTGACGTTGGAAACGAGCGTCGAGCGACTTGCATGTGTCCGCGCCTTAACGCGTTTAAGGCGAGATTGGAAACTGTAGAGATAGATTTTAACAGCAGGTAAACTCACCAACATAATCCTCAGAGCTCGAGGCGAGGGCAGGTCAGAGGGACGCGCAGCAGCAGGGAAAGCGGATTCTGGGACCCGACGTCCGCAAGAAGCGCAGGCCTCCACCCACAGAGGAGATACCACCCGGCAGGCTAGCGCCCGGGCCTTCGCGCGGGTGGAACGACAGCCGCCTGGAAGGGGTCGGTTTTTCTATTAGAGAACCCAAGGTTCTTGAAGACGAAGATCCAAGGCTGTGGTTCCACTTGCACAATGCGAGGTAGATAAAGGGTTATGCATAAAATTTTCAATGCAAAATATAATTTTGATGGCGCCTTTTGAGCGGCGCGGAAGCAATGGAGACAATTTCGCTCTACTTTGATCAAGGGCTTAACAGATATGTAGATCTAAAAGATTTTTTATACCTTATTTTAATCTTTAATTCTTAAATTTTTTAACAACTTTATGACAGCATAAAGATGACAGATAAAAGTTAACCATAACCTAAGAGTTAAGACAATAAGTGCTTTGTGGCCATAACATAATTTTTTAATAGCTGTAAAAGAAGGACTAATTTGCTGCTTTGTTATTTCATAAAGTTTATTGTTTAATTAGCTTTCATAAGTATTTACTTAGCGCTTACAATGTTAAATTGCACAAGTGCATAAAACGCGCCATTTTGCCCGAGCTGTTCATATCCACCCGAGGGGCAGGCGAGGGCTGTTACGTCGAGGGTAAATTTACTCACAATTGAAGTCAAAAGAAGAGCATTATTATAACTTGTTTATAAAACTCGCTTTACGCTCGACTTTAACTATCACCGTCGATAGCGGTGGATCTAAACGTTTTATGCGTTTCTTGTACAATCTACTATTATAGAATTGACAAAGAATTGGGCACAAAAGATATATCCTTAAACAGCACTTTGTCAGCGCTTAAGGAAAGTAATAAATTTTTAGTTCCTGGTTCAATAAGTAATGCTTAGGTACTCTATTCATCTTACCTTGTGTCCAGACAAGATGTGTAACTAATGGGCTCCAAGCAGGCACCACAGTGGCTCCTAAAGCCATCAAAGCAGCCCTAAGGGCCAGGGCCCTCGTCTCCGTCCCAACATCAACTAACGCCACCATTCCTCTTAACACTTCCATGCTTGTGTCCATCTCGTTTTTAGACACAGGATTTTTCCTCTGTGTTGCATTGGTGACATTTTTTAACACACTTTTAGTTTTTTTTGTCGGACTTTTCTGTGTGTTATTCGTGGATTTGACTTTCTGTGCTACAACTTTGCTGGCACTGCGGACTGGTTTCTGTGTTTTTTTAATTATTTCTGGAATTTGCTTCAGTGATTTTTGATTGTGATTCTCTGGACCCTTTAGTTCAGACCATTCTTCTCGGAGACGGATACGGGCGACTATGGCTGATCGCCGCTGAAATAAATAACAGAAAACTTTAATGGTAACAACAAATGAGTTTAATCAAAATAGATTTAAAAGACATGTAACAGTTCTCTTGTCTCTCCAACATTCATAGACGTCATATGAAGTACACACTTGCTAATTTATTTCTAAGTACCTTGTTGAAGTCTTTGATAAGAAAATCGTTTAATGGTATAATAATACCAAATGATTGTTAGAGAAATCTTATCCTGAATAATAATCCTATCGATTCATAATATAATAAAATAGCGAGTGTTTGTTTTTAATTTTAGTTGGTTCGAATCCCGGGCGAGGCAAGCGAGTTTCAGAAAATCTTTGAATGCAGTTTTGCTTCTTTTTAAAAATAAAGGAATGTCTCCTTTAAGTAAAATGAGCCAACTTAAGGATTTAACTTTAAGGTAGTTTACCTCCAGGGCAGGGCCCGACTTACTTTTCCACACTGTATACTACAAGTTTGGGATATTAATAAATTTCACTTAATTATACTGTGACAAGATACATAAGCTGGGTCAAGTAATCAAAAAAAACAATTATGTTTTGTTTCTTCTCTTTTGTACAATAAAGAGTTTACATACATGTTTACAATCAAACCTGGGTCCTCATCAATACTTGCTCCAATAGATACACCAATCCCTTTCCTTTCATGCATGGTGAGATTTGTTCTCTGTTTATTTATTTATTTGTCTCCATCCAATCTTGGAAGCTAAATTTGACCCACTTCCAGTGGTCCGATTGACTTGAAATTTGACATATTACGTAAATCTGGTGACAATACAATAATCTGGTAGTGACATCCTGGTGATCCGGCAAAGGATTGTCTCCGCAGGACAGAACTCCTCAACGGTTTACAGCATTGACTTGAAATTTGTAATGAAAATGTTGCATGGATGACAATGAAATTACAGTCAACAAAAAGTAGTCAGCAAAAAACCATTTATTTAAAATGTAATTTTTAATGTAGCTGTGATATCACAAAAATCAGATGGTATAATTTCTAAGTTTCATATATATCTAAAATACCTAATAATAAATAGTTAGATAAGATGAAACAAAAATATAACCACAAGCAGGAATTTCCAGTGAATTATACAGAAATTATATCTTCTTAAAACAAAATAAGCACCTCTTTGACCTTCTTTTCCTGCAACATGTGTGATGATTTAATATAATGATAGAAAATAGATTAAATAGTGAGTTTGAGTGAGTGAGTGAGAAAATAAAATCACTTATTTTAGTACATTCAAACACTTGGACAGTTGGTTTGTTGGTAGGTATGATTATGAATATAAAGCTACGATTCAACGAGTTTAGAACCCATTTTGTTTCAATTAGGCACAGTTTAGACTTGCAAAAAAAAATTAGATAAGTAATTTTAAAGCGTCATACTTTGAAGTGGGCAATTGAGAGCCGCCATGAAATGTAACTGCACGATTTTTTTTGCAAGTCTCAACTAGGCTTTCGAGATGATGAAATTATATGTTACTAGGCATGCTATGATATTATAAAACAGGGAACTCACCAGACCAGCTGCGCTTCTGTTACTCATTCTGATTTGTAATTAGAAAAACAGTTTTGTAAGAGATTATTTCATTAATTCGTTATACATTAAGTATATTCTTATTTTTACGATAAAATAGGGCATTTTATGAAAAAGTGTCCAAGCATAATTTTGTCGTATAAAGTTACTAGTAAAGAATAAAATAAACAATAACACTTTTATGTTAACTCATTCTCATTACATGTCTCAAAATCCATGGGTATGAAAAATGCGTCAATAAAGCGTCTTAGTTCGCGCAAGAGCTTAATTAAATTAAACTAATGAATAACTTATTCATTATTGTTGTATTCACTGAAATCACAACAAAAGTCGTCAACATTACAAGCCGTACCTGTCGAGACTTGTCGTTGAGTTGACAGCATTGACAGTCGTTGTCAGTATACTAGCTAGCTGTCAATTTTTTCGTTAAAATGGTAAATGTTGCTAGTTGATAAAGTACGTTCATACCAAATGTATCATGTCACTTTGTTTAAAAAATACCTATATTATATCACTTAATCTAAATGCATTTTTCAGTTTCAATCTTCTTTTGTTTCTTATTTCGTAATTTCAATTGTATTGAAATTTATTTTTATTTTCGATAATTGAATTAGTCCAATTTAAGAAAATATTTACCCAACCATCGAATATTTAACACTTGCAATAACTCTTATGTCAATAGCAGCTGATTTGTTTGATAAGTTTTCGAAGTAGGTTAGCGAGAACTGATATTATATAAAAGATCAAATAAAACAAAAAAAAATGTGACGAGATTTTACTAGTAGTTATGTATTACAATTTTACTCTCTGTAAAAATAAAAGTTAAATGAAACTTGTGTAATTTTTCCCCATTATTCTGTTTGCTGAGCAACAAGGTGTTTGAAACCTTTTGAAACCCACTGTAAGGTGGCGCTAAACAAGTTACGTGTATCTTAACCTAGATGGCGTAAAATAAAAACCTTTTTTACGAGCTAGTTTGAACTTCAAACAAGCTTTTCAACGTGAAACCTTCTTTTAGAGGTTCTATAGCTAAGCCTAAATACGCATTATAAACGGGCTGGACTTCGTTATCGGATTTGTACTGCGCCAGTTGCGACGCTAGGTAGAGGTTGGGTCCCATTTCGCCTCGAGGCTCGCCGATTTCTTCTAACTCTTCGATGTCGTCGGTTGGTGGTTTTGAAGGTTGCTGAAAAACATTTTTGCTTGTTACAAGTTGACACATAGCGTAAGTTTAGATTTTAAAAGTCACTGATTTACGTCCAGCTGTTGCGACATGTAAGAAATGCTGCCATTCACGAAAATAGGCGCCGCGCCGGTAGGATTATTTTTCATTTTGTATCAATGAGGTGCATTCATCTTTATAATTATGGGTATTCCATTGTCTTAGTCCAAGCTGCTTCTATTTATTTTCTTTTATAACAGAGAGGCAAGTGTGCCTCGTGCCCCCATTTCAGCGCATGGGCGCTCGGAACATTTAGCCCGAAAGCTTAGCACGTAACTACCCACTCTTTCGATTAACAATAACATGAGTAATTGTTGATTGAAGAGCCACATACTAAAAAAGCAAGGACGTAATGTCTTCGACCCTTAGCTCTTTCGAACCCAGCCGAGTATGAAAGGAGTTAGGACAATGGATTTAATGTACAATCCATGTCAAGTTCAGAATTCGGGTGCGCATTTTTTCACATAACTTTTTAAGTCCTCATTTTACATTACAACGATCACTTCATAATTTTTATAATTTTTGTAATACTAATATAATATAAATAACGATATAAGTAAATCTTATTTTGAATAGGTACTTACCGTTAGAAAATCAATATTATGAGTTCAAATGTTTTCTTATTCATGCCATTATTAAAAAGAAAATTATGATATTTATTCGTCTGTTATGAAAGAAAATTTTCTGAAAAACAACATTATGAGTTGAGATGTGTTCTTAGTAATGACGTTATGAGTAAAAAAATATGAAGACTGTCTGTTATGAGTTCCGATGTCAGTAATAAAAAATTATGAACAAAAAAAGTATGAGGAAAAAAATGATGAAGATTGATTATTATGAATAGGTATAAATCGGTAGTAAAATAAAAAATAGGAATAAGAATTTTATGACAGTCAATATGGACCCTCAAAATTCAAATGTAAGAATTATGAAAGTAGACCTTATGCACAATCCATATCAAATTCAAATTCAAATGTAATTAACCCGCACAATCGTATCGGCTGGGTTCGAAAGGGTTAGGCGACTCAACCCAAAAAAAAGTTTGATACGGGTGCTAGTAGTTGTGTTAATCAACTTTTTAGTGCAGCTTGTTGCCATGATACTTAACGGCTCCAGTTACCGATTAAAAGTATGTTTTTATGAGGTACAGTCGGTGCCCTAACATAAGTATCCACTTTTCTATGCAACTAGATTCAAAAAGTGGATACATAAGTTAGAAAACCGACCGTTCAAATTCCCTAAAAGTTAGGAGTGGTGACAGTTTAAAGGCAATTCCTTAATGGCCCATCTAAGCGTGCTAATGGTATAAATGGCAAACATTTTTCGGGACAGAAAATAATAACGCTAAAAAGTTTATTGACCGAGATTTGAGAGTTTGTCTAATGTGGCTCTTGATCATAAAATTGTGACGACCACTGTATTAGATACTAGATGGCGCTGCCATCTACGCTACACGATACCTCGTTCCACGTCATCTCGACACCAAGCACGGGTCGCTCGCAGTATGCGCGATGCAATTCCTGCAGCTCGTCACGCAAGGAGTGTAGCCTCTCCCGAGGGTCTGCTCGGAAACCGAGCACGTAGCCTCCGCTGCTCGGCCGAGTTGCGATCACCAGTGCCTCGCCGAATTTGGAGTCGCGGGTTGAGATCTGATGAGATTGGAGAAAATTTATCGAGATTCTACCAGAGAGATGGACCTCTTTAAAGCCGTGGGTTTACAGTGGATGCAGGCCGTTTGTAACCGATGAAAGTAGACGTCTATTGAATTATGTCCAACAGTTGACGTCCTACGGCTAATATGATGATGATAATAATGAAGCAGGATTCGGCCTATGCAGCTCTGAGAGTATTACTAATTTAAAAGCCAACAAAAAAAGTTTATAAGTACTTCTTAATATTAGTAAATTAAAAAAAAATCCTTGTATTGTGAGTGGCGTAGCTACCAAGGGGCTAGGCGGGGCAGTGCCCCGGGGCCTCAAGCTCAGGGGGCCCTCGAAATTCTGCTTTATAGCTGATGATAAAGTTGCTTAGCATTTTTAAAGTATTTGTATATATGTATAATAATTTTACTTCAAAAAACCTTACCAGTTTTGATAGCAGTGGGCCCCATTTTTTTATTTACCCCAGGGCCCTAGGTTACCTAGCTACGCCACTGATTGTGACGACTATTTAAGTACCCTATAGGTTGTAAAACCATCACAAGATAGCTATAACAGGCTGCCTCAGAATACAGAAAGCTCTTTACTATTCAAATTTCAATAAAATTACAAAATAATTCGCGATTTTTTTCTTAAAAAAAACAAAAACCACGATGCCTGTACTACGAAGTACCAAATTCTTTATACTCACGCTCTCTATGGTCAAGTAAGGCATAGACACGTTGAAGGAGTCGTTAATGTCTGCGAACCACACGACCCTTACGTTGGTGATCACCATGGTCCCAAGGTTCCCGGACTCGCTAGATAGGTTCCAGATGCTGTGTTCGTTCAAGCAGATCTGAAAGGGACACGATCCGGTTAGAAAGACCAATCCGGTTCGAAGGACCTATCCGGTTCGAAGGACTAATCTTGTTCGAAGGTCCAATCTCATTACAAGGTTCAGAAAGGGTTACATTTTACTGATGAATACCTATCGGGATTAAATTTATTATAACGGTATGATATCGACAGAGGCGACTTTGATTATTTCATACCCCGCTTCCTCCCCTCCCCCACTACAATGCGTAAACTTGAAGTCAATTATTTATTACGAATAATAATCGTAACTCACGTGTGTTTAAAGCTCAACTGTCTTTGAAAAAGTAAGAGTTTGGCCACTATATAGTGTTCTGGAGAACTTAACTTCATTATCTTCATTGCCCTCTCGATTGTTTCCATAAGTGTAATGTACGCTCACTCGAGCAGCAATAAATGTTATTTCTTTATAAGTGGAAACTTCTTTGGCTTATGTATCAGCTAAGTTGCAGGTTATACTCAACTGTGTTATATATGCTGTTTGTTTCCCAAATAAATAAATAAAGTTGTTGGAAATCAAAAATAACACTATATATACGATACACACACACTGTATACACTTATGATAGCTAAGGATAAACAAACCCTCTCCAAGGGCAATATCCTCAGCTGCTTGTTGTGGATGATGGCACTTCGCAGCTTCAGGTCCCGGTACGGTCTGGAGGCAGCGTATGCTCTGGAAACAAGCATATAGGAAATTTATGAAAGACCCAAAGAAAAACACACTAACTAAGAATAACTACCCTCTTAAAATAATTAAAAACAAAACAGACGACATTGTTATTTCAAAGTTCCATAGTTCTGAAACAGCTGAACTATTTTTTATCAAACATAGCTAAGAACTACCGCGAGGAAACAAGCTTTCATGTAAAAAAACCGCATTGAAATCAGTCTATCTAATTAAAAGCTGCCACAGATACAGACATCATTGGCTTGTCATTGGCGTCAAACGTATACCCCTCTTTTTGCGTCCCGGATGAAAAAAGAGTAAAATAATAATAATTTTATAACAAAAATGGAATAAAGCAAAAAAATGAGAATGAGTTTTGAGATGTTAACAGCGGGTCTATATCGGATGGCATAGGTACAATTATTAGTCCTATCGTTTGATGTGGCTAAGATTCAACTGTCGAATGATTGTTGTGCATAATTAGAAGGGATCGTTTAGGGATGACAAAAAAAATAACCTCGAAGGCTATGGCGGGAGCTTCGCTCCCGCCTTCTAACCTATCCGAGTCGGGGTGCCCCGGTCTTGCTTGCTCGCTCGCTTAAACATATGGGTTTTAGGAGGTTTTATGATAGGAATATTATGCTTTAGGTACTTAGATTTTAGAGTTATCAATATTAGGACAAACGAGTAGTATGCCATTCAACAGTATACCAAACATTCTCGGCCAAACATTTTTAGGACAAAAAACGTTATGCGATACGTCAGGCGCCCGTTAACAGAATATAATTGGTACCTAATAAATAATATTAATAATAATATTTTACAATGGTAAGCAAAAATGTCTAGATATTAAGCAACAGAAAACTAAGGATTATCCAAAGAAAAGGTGAAAACTTGTCATTACCTTTACGAATGTCAGAGAAAGAGAAAATTTATATTTTTAGGAAAAAACAGCAACATAAGTAACAAAAAAAAACAGGCAACGGTTACATATATTAATAATAAAATAACTATTATCGTTGTCACCAGCCACGACTAAACGCGGTGCGGTTAGTGATTTTGCAATTCATTACGTGTTTTGTCAGTTAACCATTTGGTGAAGTGCGATTCAAGCGAGCAATGAATTATAGTTTTGATTGGACCTAAACAAGCTTTTATTTCTATCTAATATAACTTACATGCCCGTGCTGTGTTTCAGCCTACGTAAATGCTATGATTTTTTGAGTAGGCGTCGCAGTTTTGTTGTAAAGTATAAATCCAGTAAATGATCTACATTCAATGAGCCAAATTCGCAGTTTCGCACTTTAAGCATAGCACGCTTATGAGTGGAGTTCAAAAAGTTGGTTCAGTTAAATATGAAAAAAGACTGATAGGAAAATGTTTTGTTCGACATGGAAGATGTACATTAATTACAGAAGTGATTTTGGAGATTTAGTAACACCGACTCCCTCTTGATAACATGTCGCGTGAGATTTCATTCAACTCCAATCTCAGCTAAATCGTTCAAAGTAGGTTTTATCTTTAGTGTAAAATGTGGCTATAAAGTCATGCCAGATTTATTTAATTTAGCATAATTTCCCCTCAATTTTAAACAGTTTTTTGGAATGTGTGATTAGATGAGATTCGGCTTGACCCTCCCCCCCTAAACACCTCTCGTAATTTGTAGACGCCGCTTTACCTATACAAATTAAACTTATGTGTCGCACAACAGTTTGAGACTAAATTTTGCCAACTTTTTCAACTCCATCATGGCGTCTATTGTTTTGTTTGTAGATCACATACTGTGTTACACTGCGTCTGTTCCTTGTGTGGGAGCTTACTAAAACTTCTTAAGGCAGTTACAATACTTGTAATAGAGTTTGTGGTGTTGGGATTTATAAAGTTAGAGTAAACCTGCTTATTATTGGCAGCTTCTCGAACGGCCGTAATATATTTACTTACGTAGTTTGGTATTCAAGGTACCTCCTATTGAAGTAAATATTTAAGATATGAAAGAGCTTTAATTTCAATCTCTATCCAATATTTTTTCCAAAGGTTTTTGTAAGAAACTAGAATTCGCGTAAAATTCGTTTATGCAGAAACTGCAATTTTCCGGGATAAAAGCTATCTTGTCCTTCCCCGGGATACAGACTATGTCTATGTCTATACCGAATTTTATATAAATTAGTTCAACGGTTAAGACGTGAAGACGTAACAAACAAACAGACTTACAAGCTTTTGCAATTATTTATAATAGTTCTTCTTCTCTTCTTCTTCTTTTTCAGGCTTTTTCTATCCACTGCTGGATGTAATCCTCTCCTGATCTCGTCCACTCCGTCCTATTCTCCGTCTTCCTGAGCCAGTACGGTCCGTTGTAACTCTTTATGTCATCAGACCATCTCATCTGGGGTCTGCCTACAATAGTCCTACAATAGGTCCGCTTATAATAGTTATTAAAAAAAATCTGTTTGTTTTTAAAGATTTTAACGAATCTAATTAACGTTCTTACATCTAACTCAATAAGGAAATGACATTAATCGTAAGATACACCTACTAATCGGAAAGGCTGTTTATCAGCATTTTTATAAGTTAAACCACTAACTACATTTACTGTAAATTTACTACTCTCTATTTTAATTAGTGGGAAGGCTGGAAATAACTTTTTTTTAAAGTAGGCTATAATATAACCCCAAACAAAAGTAGCAAGAATTCGTTGGATGTGGGCGGCACAGGACCGGTCTTTGTGATGTTCTGTGGGGGAGTTACGTCCAGCAGTGGGCGTCTTTCGGCTGGCGACCTATCTAGACACGAGGTCGAGGTGTGTCCAGTGAAATTAAAAATAAAGAGCTGTACCCTTAGTGTAAGGTTTACAAAATACGTCTCGATCGCGTTCGCGTTAAAATCTCAATTTGTACGGAAACACGAAGGCGAACGGGATCGAGACGTATTTTGTAACCGAAAACTTACACTGGTGATACAGCCGTGTATAATTTACACGGACCATTTCACGGTACTTTTTATCTACTCTACAGACATGTGGCATATTTATTCAAGCCCCTTACCTTGTCTAGAATCCAAAATTTCAGAAATCAATAACTTTAAGGACTTTATATATCTATCATTTACTTGTGAACCCCAGAGACGGAGGTGTAATGCCGCACGCAGCTGGGCGATAGGTTGGTGAAGATGAACTCATAGCGGCTGCTGCGGTACGCGGCGAGCATGTGGAGCGCCTGCGTGCTCCCCCGAAGGCCTGAGTTGACCACCCTGGTGCTGGTTGACTGGATGCAGTTGAGGCCTACCGCTGGAATGAATGAGTGAATAGGAGGGCTCTATTAGGGTTCAGGAGACAAAATGGCAAAAACGGATCCCTTATAGTTTCGCCATGTCTGTCCGTCCGCGGCTTTGCTCAGGGACTATCAATGCTAGAAAGCTGTTATTTTGTACGGATATATATGTAAACTTTGCCGACAAAATGGTACAATTAAAAATTCTAAAATATTTTTTTTAGGGTAACTGCCATAGACGTAAATTAGGGGTGTTTTTTTTTCTCATCCAACCCTATAGTGTGGGGTATCGTTGGATAGGTCGTTTAAAACCATTAGGGGGTTGCTAAAACGATTTTTAGATTTAGTGATTTGTTTGCAAAATATTCAACTTTAAAGTGCAAATTTTCATTAAAATCGTGCGCCCACCTCCCTCTAAAATCTAAACCGGTAGGTGGAAAAATTTGAAGAAATTCAGGATGGTAGTAAGTATATTATCAATCTTTCAAGGAAAACTATAACGGCTGTGTTTGCTTGAGAAGTATTAGTAGTTTAAGAGTAAATAGCAGCCTAAGGTATAAAATATAAACAACATCAAACTTACAAGGAAAACTATAACGGTTAAGTTTTCTTGAGAATTATTAGTAGCTTAAGAGTAAATAGCAGCCTAAGGTATAAAATATACCTAAACTTGGAAGATTCCGTATAAAATACGAAATCCTTAGAAAAATATTACTTAATTTTTTCGTAATGGCTACGGAACCCTATTTTGGGCGTGTCCGACACGCTCTTGGCCGGTTTTTATACTTTTTTGTAGCCACCAATTCTTAATTAAATGACATTATTATTATTATTATCCCGATATTCCCGCGGGATAGGGATAAAATCTCGAAATAACAACCTTTGATCCTAGTCATGAAATTTGGTATGTAGGTAGCTGGTCGTCTGGAATAACACATAGGCTACTGTTTATCCCGATATTCCCACGGGATAGGGATAAAACCTTAAAATTTCAGCCGCTGGGTTTAGTCTTGAAATTGTGGACAGTGTTAACACAACCTCAATGGAGACCACGACATAAATTTTGGGAATCCCCAGGGGAATTTTGTAAAATCCCGGAATTTCAATTGTAACTACCAGATCGTATAGTTTACTAGTTCTTACATAAATTGATCCTGGGCGAGGACATGGAATGCCAGATGATCCTCAGGTTGGTGACGATCATTCGGCCCTTACTGCCAGTGTTGCCCTTCGTGTCTTCTATGGGTTCTATTCTGTCAAATATCTTTTCGCCCGGCCTGAGCTTGAGGTAACTGTAACCAATTAACTAATGTATTAATAACTGAACTATACACAGTTAATTACATTTACTTTGTTCAGCCGACCCGCTATGCAACAAATGTGTGTTCATGCAGCTCCTTCACCTCCACACTACAATCACTCACCACCATCGCACTACACCGACTAGTTTCGAACTCAACTAGAGTTCATCCTCAGAGTAACACAATCGTTCACCATGCTACCAGTTGTTGGACTAGGCGTTAGATACTTAGATGTTATTGCAGGGGTTCACGTTATAACTGTACATTATAAGATCTAAAGAAAAATAATGATGATTATGATCACGATCTCCTAGGTAGGTCTTAATAGGTACAATATATAGGGCTTGATGGAAAGAAAAAAGAAAAAAAAACAATTTCTTATTTATAATAATAACAATAACACTAACCTAACCTAACCTAAACAAACATGTCGTCACTAATTTAAAAAAATCTCGTATCTATCTTAAACTAGCTGTTGCCCGCGGATTCGCTCCCGTTCCAATCTTTTTTTTATTTTAGCTTCTACCTTGTCCTAACAATAAGGAATACAACAAAAAATAGTTATCCAATTCGGTGCCGTCGTTCGGAAGTTATGCGCGTATATATATTTCGGCGATTCATTTATATACCGGGTGTGGCCTGTAATACGAGCAAAAAATTATTACACTTTTAAGTTTATTCGAAGAAGCAATGTAAAGCAAAATGCTTGATGTCACATTGATAGCAGTATTTAATTTGTACGAAAAAGGGAAAATTCAAAGACTCCATTATTTTTAAAAGTTGCTGAACTAATATTGTTTAGCTTGACGAGGACGATCTATGTTTTAATTTTTTGTTCGTATTACAGGCCACACCCGGTATATATGTCGGCGGCCGATCGTAAAATCCGCCAGATCACGAAATTCCTAGGCATATCGTGAAATGTCGCCATTTCATGAATTGGCTAAGGGACATCCGCCATATCGTTCAAAACTCACCGTTTAGCGATTTGCCTAGTGACGTTTAGGCAGATCATGAAATTCCTAGGCATATCATGAAGCGCCGCCATTTCATGATTTGGCCAGTTTAGGCAGATCATAAAATTCCTAGGCATATCATTGATCGATTTGCCGAATTATTTCTCAGGCACATTGTGATATGCCTGGCCAACGTTTAGGCATATCATGAAATGGCGGCGTTTCACGATATGCCTAGTAATTTCGTGATCTGGCGGATTTTACGATCGGCCACCGACATATAGATTGATACGTCATTAAAATTAAATCTCCAAACAATACTCGTAAAGTTCACTTTCAAAAATTATCGATTTTTAGTAAGTTAAGTATGCATTGACGATGTATATTCTCAGTTTAAGTGGCAGTCCTATCCAGTCTCGCTGTTAGATTTCAACTTACATGAAAGGCAGATCGAATAAAACCTCCTTGTCTTCCCACAGCGCTCCTATTTTGGTTTTACTCATGGTTAATTAGTTGTTATTATAATTAATCTCCAGCGTTATCAAGTAACTTTAGCGATGGCAGTTTGTTTGTGTCAAGTTAGTTGTCATGGCAATGACATTTCAAGTTTGATTTTGCGGCGAATTGTGAGGGCGTTCCAAATTATCTGTTTTTAGGATGTTTTTTTAAGGTTTCGTAGTCAGAATGGCAAAAATGGAACCCTTGTAGTTTTGATGTGTCTGTCTGTCTGCCAGCGGGTAAGATCAGAAACTCTTTAGAGTAAATACACGTAAATATAACTATGATTGGTATGAGTATGAGTGTAAGATAAATAATAAATACCATTGGACAATGAGGGCTAAAAGACAGTGTATCGCTTGCAATGAGGGCTATCGTTTTTTGTCTCACTAGATGGCGCACTGTTGCGTGAGGTTTTTAAGTATGGCGTTCAAAGTCTGTTATTACACGGGCGTGAAAACAAAGTTTAGATTAAAACCGTATTTAAGTAATACACCTTAAAACCGTACCTACCATAAAAATATCGAGCATGCCACAGTGTTGCATAGTCACCGTTTTGTTCGGAAAAAAGGGAGGACAAAGATTTTCGAAAGACAAAACTGTCTCAAAACAGACATTCATTGCCCCGGAATGCATATTTGCCATAATTCATTTCAGATATTGCAAAATATTCACAAAATTATTCTAATTATAAATAAACACGCGTAGCTCACCCAAAAACTATAAGATTTGACATTTCAGAGACCTCACGCTACACTAGCGCCTCTAGTGGCTAATTCATACGCGATAGCCCTCATTGGGGCTTTGCTCAGAGACTATCAGTACCTACTAAAAAGCAAGGTACTTCCCTTAGATGTAAAGTGGGGGTGTTTTTTTTTCTCTTCCAACCCTATAGTGTGGGGCATCGTTGGATAGGTCTTTAAAAACCTTTAGGGGTTGCTAAGACGATTTTTTGATTCAGTGATTTCTTTGCAAAATATTCAACTTTAAAGTGTCAATTTTCATTATAATCGAAGTTTTTTTTATCTTGCCATAAAGAAAGAAAGAAAGAAATAATACATTTATTTAATTTACTTGACTTTTTTACACAGCGATTTGAGATTTTCTGCCATACAAAAATATCTAAGGTATAAAAAACTATTCCAAATGATAGATGGCTTATCGTTATTGGTTCCTTAGCCAGAGTCCATACAAATCGGCCCATCTTCCTTTGTTTTCTAGTTTACAAGTTATCTATTTATTTACAATACAATACAATACAAAGACTCTTTATTGTACACCAGACATAAGTAGTAAGCGATACAGAAAACAGATACACAGAGAAAAAAATAAATAAATATCATGGGACACTTGACACCAATTGATACAAGATATTTATATAGTCTTATGTAGTTAATAGTGTGTAGTATGCTTGTAGTATGTCTTTATAACGGTCCGAGGGTCACCGACGGTGCTGGCTGAAAATGAGCGCTGGGGTGTATTTATCGCTTCAGTATTATGCTGAGCCAGTGTCCGATTCACAACCGCAAAGACACATACTTTCATTCGTGTTGTCTATTTGTACCCTAATAATATTGTTGTGTCTTGTGTTGTGAATAAATGTATTTTCTTCTTTTTTCTATTTAGTACATATTTCAACTTTTTTTTTAGTTTAGAGTATAGTTCAGTATTTTTCATTTGACATTAAATCTTATTATTCCCTACTCATTCTTAATTACGTTTAACAGACCCTAAAAAGCAAACTTCAAAATCGAGACAAAATTTTAATCAACAAAGGCTGCACGGCTAAGTAATCTGTAGCCTTTTGACAGGCTCTTAAAGTTTCCCGCCTAAACAGACAAAATGGCGGACTTAACCTCGTTAAGATAGAACATTGCGTTCAGATTAAAAGCTGTAAAGTGCTCGAACGCGGTAATAATTGGTGGAAATGACGAAAACATCTTAAGAGCTCAGTACTACATTATCAGATTTGTCGTCGCGAGCTGTGGGACTGGAGATTTGTGTCGACAACTAATTGACTGAGTCTGTGACGGGTGGGGGATTTAGGCGTTTGAAGTCTTAAAGTTGCAAATTAGTTTTTGATGTGATGTGAAAATGCAAACAGTGTCTAAAGCTGCGTTTCCACCAAAGATGTGCAAGGATGTGTTGCGAGTTGTCGTTTATTGCGTCGTTTTAAGGGTTCCCCTTTGTTTGTTTGTTTATACTCTTTATTGTACAAAAAGGAAAAACAAAAAGGTTACATAAAAAAAAAGTAAATTGTTAAGTACAAAGGCGGACTTATCCATGCAGGGATCTCTGCCAGTCAACCTTTGAGTGGTAGAGGAGCAATCAATAAACAAGCATCGACAAATAGAGCAAAACATTTGATATAAATGCATATGTAAACCTCAAATACCTAACTATATACAATAAATATATAAAACATTAATATACCTATAACTAAATATAAAACAAAATACATAAATACACAAATTTACATACAATACATAAATAACACAAGTATAAAGGATAATTACTTACTAAATAATCAAGGAACTATAGTGTGAGCCACATCTTCTTCAATATCTCCCTGAACGAGTATACGGAGGAGGATTGTCGGACGGTGATCGGCAACCGATTCCACAACTTAGCCGCATGCACAGAAAAGGATTTGGAGTAGATCTTGGATGAGGTAGAAGGAGATGCTAGAAGGAGATTGGCGCTTGACCGCAAACGATGTTGGCTGCCTTCAGCTAAGTAGCTGAATCGCTCAGAAAGATATAAAGGAGCCGAAGGATTAAAAAGAATGTTGAAGAGCAATGACAGAATGTGGACGTTTCTGCGGTCCCTTGTTCAGCGCAGTGGACGTCTTCAATCTGATGACGTTCATCAAGTTATACCAAATATTACAGTTATATCAAATGTTGTTGTCTTTCGAGTCGCACGCCATCTAGAGGTCAATGGAGATTGTCAATGGCAAAACCCAAACCGAAGGTTCAAAGGATCCTTTGCTGTCATGTCCACGTTAAACGGACACTAGGATTAGTAATAGTAATTGCCACTTAATATTAAACATTGCTTATTGGACTGACAATGAATTGTTATGTCCAAGGTCAACGGAATATGGAGTTTCTCAGGCTTTTATTTTTATAAAACGAAAAATAATTATGTTCCTGAAATAGAAAGATTTGCCAACCTCAAATGCTATTTATTTAAAATATTACCGCTAAGTCGATTTAGCCTAATATGTCCTGATTTTAGCTTGTTTTTATGCGTTTGATCTTGTTTCATATGCTATAGAATATAGAAGTATACCGTTCTATTTTTGATTTTTAACCCCCGACGCACAAAGAGGGGTGTTATAAGTTTGATCGCTATGTGCGTCTGCCTACCTGTCTGTCTGTCTGTGACACCGTGGCTCTTAAACGGGTGGACCGATTATAATGATTTTTTTTTTATTTGAAAGCAGGTTTTCCAGCAATGGTTCTTAGACAAATTTATCAAAATCGGTTCAGCCGTCGTTTATTTGTGACGTTATATTAACTTTTTTAAAGATCGCAACTAAAGTGTTTTTGATTCAATTTAATGTTAAAAATATGAATTTTCAATAGCAATTGTCAAGTTATAATTTTAAAATAACTGTGAATTTAATATTTAATTATAAGTAGTACAAAAAAGATTTTCTTGGTTTGCCCAAAACTTCATTACCAGGTAGTTGCTATAAATAAATTAATAAAATACAGTAACAAACTGTGCTTTTGAAATTTCATGTCAAGGTATGCAGTAGTTCTATGAAATCCGGACAAACTACAGAACGAGAGAACAGAAAAGCTAAAACCACAGAGTAAACAAAAGTGGCTTTCAAACCTCGACCTTATATACCACACTCACACATGGAGGTTTCAATATGTCATTTAATCATCGCGGTTGGCAGCACTGGCGCTCGCCGACATCCGGCGGAAGTCCACGACAATTTCCGATCGCTTTGTCCTTCCCGAACGTTTGAAGTCAAAAACTCATCAATTATTTGAGTGTCTATTCCATATTGGGATTTTAAGGTCTTTAATCTTATTGTGTCGATAGAGCTTTGGGGTTTTGTTCTTTTTGATGTTCAAAGTCTGCATGGATATAAAATAGAGGTGATGCCAACTACAGTATACTACAATATACACTATAAAAATATAAAATACTAGCTTTTGCCCGCGGCTTTGCTCGCGTTAAATTTGGGGTAACAGATTTACTTTCTGCGGTCTTAATTTTCGTGTTTTAATTGATTTTTCAGAGGATTATACTTGTAAATTTTCGAATTTAAAAGTCAACCTAGATAATCATAATTCGTACAAACTTTGAACCCCATCTTGAGGTCAGGCAGGGGTGTTATTTTAGAAAACCTACGTGTTACTTTTGCCCGCGACTTTGTATCTATGCGACATAGGATTATTCCCGCAGGATAGAAATAAGCGAATTCAATAGAAAACCACACTGTCCGTGATTGAATTTGCGAATTGAATACAAGTACAGCACATATTGGTTTGTCTGAAAATGTCAAAAGACTGAAAATCTTAATTTTTCATGTCTCATCATCATCATCATCATGTAAGCCGAAAGACGTCCATGCTCTCCACTCAGACCGGTTTGTGCTTTCCGCATCCACCTCGATCCCCCGATCTTAACCTGGTCGTCTCTCCATCTTGTTGGAGGCCTACCGACAGCTCGTCTTCCGGTCCGCGGACACCATTCGAGAACCTTCTGACTCCATCGGCCATCAGTCTTGCGAGCAATGTGCCCCGCCCACTGCCACTTCAGTTTCGGAATTCTTCGGGCTATGTCGGTAACCTTAGTTGCTGCTTGCAGATATCATCATTGACTTTGAGCTTCCTCATTTCATGTCTGCCTGTTTATAAATGCTATAACTATTTAAAGTGACTCCACACAGCACATGTTTTGCTGAGGAGAGGGACAAATCTGAACGAAACCTTCAGTGAAAGAGTCCAACGCCATCTGTCTTTCTGTGGCATCGTGGCTCTCAAATTAGATCGATTTCAATGCGTTTTTTTACGTGAAAGAGTTTCCTTGCAGTTTAGTCCAGCCGTTCTTGAGGTATTGAAATTTGAAATGACATTATCGGGAGTTTTTCAAATCTTTTTTGTTCCTTAGGTTATTTTCACTGTTGTTACAGTTTATCAAACAAAAATAAATCGCATCCGAAAACAAAAATGAAACTAATACTATAAAGCAATAGTTTACCTGTCAGAACTCAGCCCCGGGGATCATCGCGTCGGACTCACGGACAGACGGACTGACGCTAAACCCGTATATAACTTTCAGCAACTAGGTCGAACAATAATGGCTGTGTTTTGGTCTATTTTTGGATTGTGCGTTGGTAGTTGTGTGGCTACTAGCGCTCTTTTTTGTCCACAAAATGTAAACGGCACGAAAGTAGAACCTAAAAGCGAGAGGTAAACATGAGTTTTAGGGTCTTTTTCTGTGCCGTCTAAATCTATGTTGTCATTTGCACAAATACTTTTAAGAGGAAACACAAGGACCGTTTTTCCATACAAACGGTCCCCGCTGTTTTCGCCCTGTATAATGGTAGTAGAGCAATAACTTTTTTTCCAAAAATCTATGGCCACTATTGACATGTCCCTATGTTTTTCTTTTTTCATAAATTAATTATTAAAAGAAATATTAACCTTCAAAAACCTAAAAAAAATGCCAGATTTTCCGCTGTGTACAAACATTCAGAAAACAAATTTGTCTAGATTATATAAAAAAAAGGAAAACATAGGAACACGGTTAAAGCCTTTCTTTAATTTTTAATGAAAAAATTAGTTAAATAGGTCAAGTTTTGTAGAAGAAATCAGGAGACTACGATACTTTGATTTTATGTACTTTTAATAGGTATTTTCGGTCCAAGCTGCAGTAGGTAGAGCTACTACGAAATTTGAAAATCGAAGTGTAAAAAGTCTCATAATGAAATAATATAAACGTCAGCGGGACGATACGATACGAACTTCCATTTTCGAATTTCGTAGTAGTCCTATAGTTGTCTCTATCGCGCTCTGCTCGCTGTTGTTCGGGCACTGCGCGACAGCAATATATTTTACAATAGTACCTTTTTTATGCAACTGTATCACAATACGCTACGAGTGCGAGTTTATGGCATGAGGCGAAGCTGAATGTCACAAAAGATACGCATGAGTGTCTCAATGGCTGATTATGAACACATAAACAATTATTAAATAATGAATACTTACATATCGACACCTCCTACGTATACTGGTACAAGTGCATAATCATAAATTTACAGGAGAGCTGTTCAAAGGTTCAAAAACCTGTAACTTTCTCATTTGATGATATAATTTTTCAAAATTTTGCATTGGTTCCAAAGAAAATATTTGCTTTCTACCTGTATTCATGGAATTTTGAAATTTCTTATAGTTTTTGAGAAAATTGCAGATACACTACTATACGCGTATTTTACATCTTGTAGTTGTGCGGTATACTGAGCTAATTACCACTTGCTCCAGTATACGGCGTAATGCGTAGATTACTAATCTAACGATATTTTTATATTGTATATGAATTTTTAGATGAAATACTTATATGGCTTGCAATGAACAATAAAACAGATGCTCTTTTACCTTCATCTATTGATTTATAAACGTTTTTATCACTTGCATCATTATACGCTAACATTAGCATGCCACTTGTACCAATATACCGCTAGTAATGTTTTAAACGTGCTATACAAAATACAGAAATATACCTTTATAAAAAACCTCACTTGAAATATAAATGGTTTTATTAAGAAAAGTAATTATATTAAGTGCTTTAAATTAATGGAAGCACATTCAATGGATTCGTATTCCTGTTCAAATGTGTACTCATATTTTATTGTGAAAGGTTCCTCATGTGATACATATATCGCATCGCACCCATTTGTATCCACATAACGGTTTAGCTTTTTGTGCCTCTTCAGGGTTCCGTACCCAAAGGGTATAAACGGAAACCCTACTACTTTATACTACTTCGCTGTCCGTCCGTCTGTCACCAGGCTGTATCTCATGAACCATGATAGTTAGACAGTTGAAATTTTCACAGATTATGTATAACTGTAGTCGATATAATATATATATAACAAAAAATAGATCAGAATAAATATTTAAGGGGGCCCCCATACAACAAATGTTTTTTTTTGCCATTTTTTTGCTAATCCTAATGAAGTTGTATAGATGGTACGGAACCCTTCGTGCGCGAGTCTGATTGGCACTTTGCTTAAGACAAGCTTTGACATGAAATATTGAGTCAAAGTCAAAATATCTTTATTCAATTTAGATTGTAACAAGCACTTATGAATGTCAAAAAATTTACCACCGGTTCGTAAAAACCTCTGTTGAGAAGAGTCTGGCAATAAACCTAGGTATATTTTGTAAACAGATTTACAATCATATTTTAGTGATATCTATACATCACAAGTATTTAACACAACTACATATTTAAAACAGTTCTCAATTCGCTATTTGGAGTAAGCACTCGCCAATGCGGATCGGAATTATTTCCAAATTTCCCTATCCATGATATAATCATTAATTTTAATAATACGCCTTATATATTAATGTCTTCTTGACAATAGATTTCTGAGTCTTGGGAAACTTCTATAACTTCATACGGTTTACCCGTTTTCGCCATATACATAGCCAGGTACCATTTCTTAGGTGTGTATAAAAAAATGTGTATAGGGTGTTACTAAAACCCTGTACTATACTTTAAACCACATTAGGGCTACTAATTACTAATATGATCCAAGTAGAAAAATACTGTGATTCGAAAAAAAAAGTTTTGTATGGAAGTGGAGTCGCAAGAAGACTTTCTAATTTCGATGTTTTCCCACTTATATCGTATTAGTAATCAGTAGCCCTAATATGCGTTACAGTATAGTACAGGATTTTTTTTATCAACCTGTAGGTATATTGAAATTTACTGTTCTCATTTTAATTAAAGCATGCATGCCTTCGCCTTCTTTTTGGGGATGCTCAACTACCAAAATGCAATGTAATACTGCAATGTTATATTTCTAGCACGCGTACATGTAGGTATAGCCGAGGAAATTGAATCACGTACTGGTACTGGGGTGGAACCGTTGTACTACCAATGTTATGTTGACATCCCATACATTTGCCAAAGAAATCATAGCGAAATAGATCACGAAAAGGTTTCACATTGGATTTAGTTTCCATGACTGTCTATGAGAAATACGGCTATTGTGGTCTTGCCAAACCAAAACATGTTTTTTTTATATATACTATCAAATTATGTGCTCGTAGAACAGTTTAAACGGTCCGCACGCAGCGACGGCTAGCGCGTACACTGAGGCAACTGCCAGTTACACTCGACTTCCCCGGCCCCGCGACAATATCGGTGCCGCGTATAGTGGTGCATGTCGGTTGCCTCAGTATACGTTGTACCGATTAGCAAAACGGTGTTAGATGCATTCATATACGTCACTTTATTTCCAAAACTAATAGGAATATCCGTCCAAATTTTTTGTGGTAGGTAAATACGGAAATATTAATCACAAAATTGCAAAAAACTAAAAATCAGAAATTTGTCACTTGTACCAGTATACGTAGGAGGTATCGATATCTAACAATAAATGAATTTTTCTATTTTAAAGGTCGGCTCACTTCCATTGCCGCCTGTTTTATTACTGGCGGGGTCAACATTTCTGCGTCACTTAACTCGCCAGTCACACATTCTTACAGCAAAGAACTCTCCTTGCAAAAACAAAACAAATTCCCGCTATTTTGAAGGTTTTTTGAAGGGAACTTTAGGTCATAGAGCCAAATTAAATAATGTTAAATATTAATATTTACTTTAAAATTCATTTATTGTCCATTATGAAGTATTCCATTATTTAATAATTGTTTACGTATAAAATAAATAAAAAAATCTATAAAGTTGATTTAACTATAATTAAGTAAGTAAAATAGAATGGCTGTTGAACTTTTTAATTCCCGCCATTTGCAGTGCGAAAAAGAACATTGTGAAACGTTTCATAATGAAAAAATGACAACATTCATCATCATCATCCCAGCCTATATACGTCCCACTGCTGGGCACAGGCCTCCTCTCAGAACAAGAGGGCTTGGGCTATAGTTCCCACGCGGGCCCAGTGCGGATTGGGAACTTCACACGCACCATTGAATTGCTTCGCAGGTTTGTGCAGGTTTCCTCACGATGTTTTCCTTCACCGCAAAGTTTGTGGTAAATTTCAAATGTAATTCCGCACATGAATTTGGAAAAACTCAGAGGTGCCAGCCGGGGTTTGAACCCACAACCCTCTATTTGAGAGGCGATAGGTCAAACCACTAGGCCACCACGGCTTTTAACTTATTAGATAAATAAATAATAAGTATCCGTTATCTATCTCGTAATCTTAATATTACGCGCTATGCACTTGCATTTATATAAAGTTATTTCCTTTTTGCTCTTCTAAGCGTTTGTATGTTCGTTCGTTTTTTCAATGAAAAATGACAACATTGCGGTCACACAATGCACCTCATTGGATTAATTGCCAATAGCAATATCGTTAGTACCTAGCACAAGTAGAAAAATACCAAAGTACTTACTTTTCAATTCTCTCTCCCTTAGTGTTTCCTCTTAAATTGTACCATTTCCAGTGATATTTGAAAGAAAACCCACGATTTCCGTGAACAGTATAATACAAAGCGTCCATTTTTAAGCAAACAGGCCTAATCTTAAATTATTTTGGTGTAGAAGACAAGAATTCTTACTACACAGCTTCAATTCCAACTCAATTTAACTTACGAAGATCAAAACTCGAATATTTCAATTAACTCGTTTCCTAACAATAAGAGAATCCAGTAAAGGGAAAATTACCTAAATGATTACGAATTACAGCATTTATTATGCCGCAGACGTTACCTTATAATAAGGAAGGCAAGACTCGTATTCTAAAGAGCAGACGTCTTGTTAACTTTGTTAAATTGTTTTTAATCGTTCTATTATTAAGATTGTAGGTGAACTCTGGAACAGATGCGCAAAATAGTCTAATTAAAGATTTTTGGATAATTTAATTTGCATTTATAACTTTTGTAAGGGTCGGGAGGTCGAAGGTCTGATTCTGTATTATTAACTTGTACTTACTTGTCTTAAGGGTGGTAAATAAGGAATTACGAACGAGATTTACGAGATTTATTAGAAGCCCGAAGTCAGAGACTAAGGTCACGTGAAAAAGGAGGATGGGCAAAGTTGTATGGAACTTAGTCTATGAGTCATCATCATCATCATCAGCCGGAAGACGTCCACTGCTAAACAAAGGCCTCCTCCTTAGAACGACAACTCGCCACTTGCATCCACCGGTTTCCCGCAACTCTCACGATGTCGTCAGTCCACCTGGTGGGCCGGCCAACGCTTCGTCTTCCGGTTCGTGGTTGCCACTCGAGGACTATTCTCCCCCAACGGTTATCTGTTGTTCGAGCGATGTGGCCCGCCCATTGCAGTCTATGAGTGTAATTTTAATATCTGACTATGTATTTACAGCTTTATAGGACACCCCTTAGTTCAGTTTAATCCCCAGAAGACACAAGTATGCGCGTTCTCCACTAAAAAGGATCCCTTTGTTGTCTCACCTTGTTTTGAAGGTACTCCCCTTGATGCCAAATCGTCTATTGGGATCCTGGGTGTCGACATTTCGAGTGATGTTCAGTTTCGTGGTCATTTGGAAGGCAAAGCTAAGTTAGCTTAAGAAAAAATTGGGGGTGCTTAATAGAGCGGGACAGTACTTCTCGCCAGCCCATCGCTTGCAACTCTATAAGGCGCAGGTTAGGCCGCACATGGAGTACTGTTCTCATCTCTGGGCTGGGGCACCCAAGTACCAAATTCTACCATTTGACCGCATCCAACGTAGAGATGCTCGATTTGTCGATAGTCAGGCGCTCTCTGGCCTACTCGATCCTTTGACTTTGCGGAGGATGTGGCGTCTCTCTGCATATTATATCGCATCTACCATGGGGAGTGTTCTGACGAACTTTTCGAATTGCTGCCTGCGGCTAAATTCCACTACCGCACTTCGAGGAACCGTCTGTCTTTCCATCCTCACCATCTTGATGATTGGCAGTCTAGTACCGTGCGTTTTAAGCGAAACTTCTTTCCTCGCACGACGAAGATCTGGAATCAGCTTACAGCGGCAACATTCCCGGAGCGTTACAACTTAGGGATCTTTAAAAAACGAGCCTATCAATTCCTTAAAGGGTCGGCAACGCACCTGTGATTCCCCTCGTGTTGCGGGTGTCCATGGGCGACGGTGATAGCTCTCCATCAGGTGACCCGTCTGCTCGTTTGCCACCTCGTTTTATAAAAAAAAAAAAAAACACCCATGGTACGAATTGAGTCTGTCCTATTCTAAATTCGAGCACGGCACGGACTTTACGTCATCATCATCATCATCCCAGCCTATATACGTCCCACTGCAGGGCACAGGCCTCCTCTCGGAATGAGAGGGCTTGGGCAGAAGTTCCCACGCGGGCCCAGTGCGGATTGGGAACTTCACACACACCGTTGAATTGCTTCGCAGGTTTATTGTGCAGGAAAACATCCCTCATCGTAAAGCTCGTGGTAAATTTCAAATGTAATTCCGCACATGAATTTCGAAAACTCAGAGGTGCGAGCCGGGGTTTGAACCCACGATTCTCTGCTTGAGAGGCCGCCACCACGGCTCGGACTTTACGTAGATAATAATATAATATATAATAGAATATCAACAAAAATGAGCGCAAAAATTACAAAAAGAAGCCAAGAAACAACGCCTTTTCTGGGCAAAGTAGGTTTTTTCTAAATCAAACTAGTAAATTATCCCCTTGACCGTCAGAGCCGGAAAAGAACGAGTTATGACTACAATATCCCTCCCTCTCGCTCTCGTTTAAACTGTCATTAGCCGTCCCTTACAATATCTAACAACCTTACAAGGTGTTCATAATTTTTCGGCGTAAAAAAAGGGCGAGTGCGCGCCGCGTGAAACAGAATAGGTTCCGTATATAAATAGAACACGGTAAATAATAAGTATTAGATAAAAAACATATTATTTTCATATCGCTCATTCAGAAAAGTAACTTTTCCTCCCTGACGAGCAGGATTAAAGTGCAATTTTTCGGTTCAAGGCTTTGCTAAGTGTTTGTTTGCAAATTATTTTTTTTGAAGTTGATAGAGCAACCAGAGTAGTAAATGGCGTGGTTGCTCTAAAATTATATTTAGAATTGTTTTATTTAAATTTTCGTCATACTAGGTGTGAAAAGTTGTATGAGTCACTCGGGAGCAAAATTATTTTCAATTTGGGCGTTAACACTTGAATCCCTCATTACGCTCAGGATTCTACTTTAGAATCCCTCACTACGCTCAGGATTATATTGTAGAATACTTCGCTGCATTCTGGATTCAATGCACCGCCGTCGCCGTAAATACACCATTTTGCTCCCTTGAGACACAAATAACTATTTTTAAATCCAGCATATAGCACCACAACGAATGGACAGATTTTAATGAATCACTTTTGTTTTTTTATCCGATTGCCCGAAGGTGGGTTATGTTTTTCGTGCGTATATATTATACATAATATCATGATGATGATGATGATATTATGTATGAGCGTACATATTTTTAAGGGTTCCGTACCTTGAAAGGAAAAAACGGAACCCTTATAACATCACTTTGTTGTCCGTCCGTCCGTCTGTCAAGACCCTTTTTCTCAGGAACACGTGGACTTATCTAGCTGAAATTGATATCGAATGCTCAAATCTGCGGTCCCTTGAAGCCCTGAAAAATGCAAACTTCGAAGTCAACGCAATCAAAAGATACATAGCCGTTTATGCCACAAATTTCCGCAAATTTTCGAAACTCGCAAGGGAATCAAAACCTACAGGGTAGGTACTTCCCGTGAACTCAGAATCTTGAAATTTGGTATGAAGGTTGCTATTATAACACAACCAACTAGAAAAGTCTGAAAATCTAGATTTTTTATGTCTGTCTGTAAATATCACGACCAATATAATCTGACCCCACACTGCGTGCATTTTGCTTTCAGAGTAGGGCTCTGCATACACTTGAAATTTAAATCACTCGAAAAAAGCGAGAAATATCTTCAAGACACGAGTCCTTTACATACCTACCTATAAATGTGTACGGAACCCTCGGGGCGCGAGTCCGACTCGCACTTGCCCGCGCGGTTTTTCTTCACGGACATCAGTTTAAAATATTATATAACATATGTCATTTCGTCGGTTTTGACGGATCATACTTCATTATATAATATGTTGAAAACGATCCAGCCGTTTTGACTACTGAGACGGCCAAAGAAATATACATACACTATATTTTGCCCGCGGCTTCCCCTGCGTGGAATTCAAATTCAATTTAAATTCAAGTCACTCTCTGGCCCATAACCTATCTCTATGCCAAAAATCACGTCGAGCACCGTTTCGACGTGAAAGACGGACAAACATACTTCCTTCTTCCTTTAAACATGGCGACTTCATGTACAGTCAACGTCATAAATAAGTGATCACTTTTGTACCTTGTCGCTTTCAGTCGTTACACAATTTTGTATGGCTTTTCATCGGTTACCTTTACTTGCCCGAATTTCACTTGCCATACCAACGTTTGCCATAAAACATATAGAACCGTGCTGTTTTCAGGATTTTTTTATATGTCATCATATAGAATGCAGTAGGTTAGGTTAGGTTAGTTTAATATCAACACTGAAGAAATTACTATTTCAGAAATAAATTACTTTATGGCAAATGAAAATTCTAGAAAACGATACATTCGGGCATATGAAATTCGGGCAAACGATAGAGAACCGGCTTTTCATACAAGACGAGTGACGAGAGTGGCAAGGTACAAAAGTGATCACTTATTTACGACGTTGACTGTGCACGTGAGTCAATATTATTCTATAACTTCTCTGAGTTAATGTTTCTGCTTTTGTTTATCGACAATGTTGGATTACTGTACTAATATTATTATTTGTTAAGAAAGAACTTGGTAAAAATACAATCTTTTTCTTATCTTGTATTTAAGTTCGTCTATTCGGCAGCTAGCTTCAAAGTTAGACCTATTTTGATTTTGTCACACTTCAAGTGTTCGGATTACTTTGTTTAGTGTTTGTGTAGGGATTCAAATTATCACAAGCTTTTATTTAGTTTCACCTGTCCCGTTGTCTGTCTGTAATCAAATCTCGCAAGTTAAATTCGGCCGGGATTGACTTGAAATTTGTTATACTTATGTAAATTGCGTGACAATACAATAATCTGGTGGTGACATCCTGGTAGTCCGGCCAGGATCGTATCCACAGGACGGAACTCTTTAACGGTTTGGCATCGACTTGTATAAGCTTGTATTAAAAATAATTTTTTTACCAAAAACTCATTTTTACTAGTATGTAATTAATTGAATTCTAATGATATTTTAATCAATCAGGCCTACGCGTCTGTTCCAGACGAATTTTGGCGTATTCCCTGTGCACAACCTCTTTGGTGGCTGACTAGACCGATACGAGAGCGACATGTTCGTCCACAGGCCTGACCTGGCAAGAGAAGTCTGCGGATGTTGGTGCAGAACTGCCGTGGTATCTTCAGTATCTTGGTGTTGGTGTTTTAATCATCATCATCAGCCGGAACACGTCCACTGCTGAACCAAGGCCTCCCCCTTAGAACGCCACAATGAACGACAACTCGCCACTTGCATTTACCGGTTACCCGCAATTCTTACGATGTCGTCAGTCACGTCGTATTTTTATTTTTTTATTTTATTCGACTGGATGGCAAACGAGCAAGTGGGTCTCCTGATGGTAAGAGATCACCACCGCCCGTAAACATCTGCAACACCAGGGGTATTGCAGATGCGTTGCCAACCTAGAGGCCTAAGATGGGATACCTCTAGTGCCAGTAATTTCACCGGCTCTCTACTCTCCACGCCGAAACACAACAGTGCAAGCACTGCTGCTTCACGGCAGGATTAGCAAGCAAGATGGTGGTCGTCGGCGTGTGTGTCACGGTGTTTTGCATAACCTGATACCCCTTCCCCTTTCCGTCACCGAACGACTAGGCGCGGTGAGCAGCTTCACCCTTATGTTGTAGACATTCCACCATTATGCACGAAGCGGTTTGCCTCTTCTCTCATTATGCGGACGGCTAAGGAGTGGAACTCTCTGCTGAGGTCAGTTTTTCCGGAACGCTATAATCTGGACATCTTTAAGGTCAAAGTGAACAGACACCTTCTAGGCAAACGTGTACCTTAGGCCTCATCTTCGCCTTCCATCAAGCGAGATTGAGGCCAAATGTATAAGCCTATTTTATATATATAAAAAAAGGTTGCGCCTGAGGAACCTTGAAAAATCGACACCCTCAAGGGGCCAAAGTTACCGCCAGATGGCGTACGGCTATTCAAATTTTCTTGTTAAAATTTCCGTGTTTTAATAAAAGAAGTTGGCCCTTGACACGGATGCTTGCAGTAAATAGCGAAATCGTTGGCGACTTTTATTTTGTTCTGAGGTAATTAGATTTAGTGTTTCGGACACGGACATTTTGATGATAATAATAAAGATTAAGCCGTGGTGGCCTAGTGGTTTGAAAGCCGTGGTGGCCTAGTGGTTTGACCTATCGCCTCTCAAACAGAGGGTCGTGGGTTCAAACCCCGGCTCGCACCTCTGAGTTTTCGAAATTCATGTGCGGAATTACATTTGAAATTTATCACGAGCTTTGCGGTGAAGGAAAACATCGTGAGGAAACCTGCACAAACCTGCGAAGCAATTCAATGGTGCGTGTGAAGTTCCCAATCCGCACTGGGCCCGCGTGGGAACTATGGCCCAAGCCCTCTTGTTCTGAGAGGAGGCCTGTGCCCAGCAGTGGGACGTATATAGGCTGGGATGATGATGATGAATAAAGATTAAAGACAAGAGGAAAATGTAAAGTTTTCTTAGAAACTGTACTTTCTCTTTGGGACAGTGGGACAGTAGATGTTATCAAAATTTGTTCTAGTTCAGCACTAACTTTACTGCACGCTATTTATTTTATTCGGAAAACCAACAGTTTAAAATTAATTATTACTTTTGGATTGCAAAACGTATAACACAAACAATAAAGCTAATTAAAGGTTTTCACAGATTACGAAAATATGAACAGATTAGCACAAAAAAATGGAAAATGAAAGAAAAAGCGTGTGATGATGTGATGACGTTGTGTTTAGTTCTGATGGGTGCATGTAAGTGACGGTAAGGAAATCCTAGCCTCCAACGTTTAAATATTACAGACGACTAAGCCAAGGAATGAGAAGCAAAGAAATTGGATGCTAATGCTATACTGTTTCTCACTGCAGCAGGTTTTAAGCGGTAGGTACAAATCTAGATCTTCAAATAAGAAGTTTATTTGATTTCTCCACCACCAAGTACAATGAAATAAACTTAAATACTACAATACAATTTAGGTGTAATTGACAATCTTGGGTGGGGGTGACTGGTGCCCGAACTAGGAATGCCCTGTGTGTCAGGTCACCGGGTATCCAACCCTCAGATGTCCGCAACTACTGAATTAAAGATGAGCAAACAAAATGCAGAAGAACAAGTTTGAAATAATATTATACTGCATCCATACATAGATGCCCGTAAAGACATATACAAGTAAGTATCCTTACGATTAAACCCACCTACCACCACGAACACATTACGCTGATGCGTTTCGAACTCAAACCGAGTTCACCATTCTACCGGATGTTAGACTCAGATGAAGATGATGATGTCGGATGTTATTGTGTGTTGTTTGTTTTTATAGTGTGCAAGTAGAGAAGCCGCAGGAACACACATCTGTGGCATACCGTAAACTGCTTCAACTTTGCCCTCTGGGCCCAACATTGCCTGATTCGGTTTAGAGTCGATAACCTAGCACCATTTAGGTTTAAATTTTTTATCCCCCCGTAATAATAATTCCCGTGTAGATAAAAGTGTAGGTACTTAAAACCTATAAGAGTGCAAACTTATCGACTATAAATCAACTCGGGCAATGTTGGGGCCAGAGGGCAAAGTTGAAGCAGTTTACGGTATACGTTAGTTATAATAAGCTCACGTCGTTCTTTATAGTCAAAGTCCGCCTGATTCAATAAATTATTTACGGTTATAAAACTCATTTTGCCTCCGCTTGTCACCGTTTTCTCCATAATTACCGCTATTCATAGTTATATTTAGCCCTCTCCGTCCCAGAAGATGATCAACTTGATTTTTCAAGGGGTTGAATACCTCTTTGTTCGGCAAATGAGGCCCCGCAGACAATTGCCTTGAGCGATCCCTTAATGATAATTTATTGACGTCTTTCGGCTCCATTATGACACCGGAGGATAGATAGAAGAGGAGATGGCCAGTAGGTATCGCATTGTTAGGAACTTGTCTAGTGATCAGAGTGTCCGTGTCCAGGACTCTGCCTGACGAAATACATGAATGAACTAAAACAAATACTTTGCTCACCCGCGACCTTATGATAGATAGCTACGCTTATGCAAGATATGCGTGTTCATTGTGCGTCAGTGTAGTTTGGTGGTGGAGATAGATGGGTTTGTGTGATTTATGTGCCTCAACACGCATATCTTGCACAAGTGTAGCTATCATAAGCTCGCGGGTGAGCAAAGTATAGTTCATCCGCAAAGCAACGCCTGATTCAATAAATTATTTGAAATACATAAATACAGTCAAACCCGTTTGCTTACAGCGACACCAGTTATAATGATATATCGGATGTAACGACCAAGAATAAAGTCCCAGTCCCATCCCAACACAATCTTATATACCAATAAAACTCTATTAAACTTTATTGCGTTTCCGGCGCTCGCGATCGCAATCAAATGACAGTTTTCGCATACAAAAATTGACATTTGATTGTGATTGCGAGTGTTAGAATAGAAAAGCTAGGTAATACGGCCTCTGGTTATAACGACTAAACATGAACAACGACCTATTGCTGTCCCTTCGATGTTGCTATTGAAACGGTTTTGAGTGTACTTTCAATGCACACTAATGTGCATGGGAAATAAAAATTGTATGAGCATTTCTTTATCACCGTCGCTTGAGTAAATATACCATTGGTTTTTGCGTTTTGTTGTAATATGAATGCGAGATTACATTTTTGCGGGTGTAAGTGACAAGCACGTTTATAAAACGTCATTGAACTTAATTGTTGAAGATAGAGACACTGCGCGACTACGCGGAAAGGGCAATGTCGAATTTGTGCCAAAGACAAAAACCAAGAACTGATTTGAAATTACATCAATAAAATGGGTTAACACTTCCCGTAACCTTTGTACTAAATAAAGCGCTTGGGTGTTTTATGCGATAAACCCAATGCGTTTGACGCATATCTAATCTAACCAATCACAATCCACGCGATCTAATTACCAAACATGCGTTTGCCGCTGCGCTCACTGCGTAAGACAATATTTGGTAATTATTGGTAATTATATTATCTGATGCGAATTGATGTGCGCCAAACGCATCGAGTTTAACACAGCGTTTATCGCGTATAAAATAACCGAACACTTAAAACACCTATTCTTATAAAATAGACTCGACTATCTCATACACCACTGAAAAACAGCGTTGCGGCTTACAGTAACATTATGCTGAGTGGGGCCCATTTTATACTATTTAATGTTATTTTTTTATTCTTTCCATTTGATGTATTTTTATGTGTATCGAATATCGATACCTTTAGGTTCAATTGGCGTAAAGGACAAAATGCCACTTTTCAGGAGAAGCAAAAAACGTTTTTTATTTCAAAAAATCTGTTGTATTTTTTTTCTTTGTTGACCAATATTTTCGATGTCTATGAGAAAAGTGCTTAGAATTCTTGTCTTTACAGGATAGTCTGGTGACCATAACGCTAAATAAGATAGTTAAAAAGTTAAGTGTCCTTTACACCGTGGAAAAAACGTCCAGTAGTCCCTTACGTCCACATTATTTGAAAAAAAATATATAGTAATTTAGGCCGTAAAGGTCACTTTCATACAAAGTAAATGCAATTTTGGGGTGTAAAGTTCACTATAACTTACTAAATACTAGTTATTTTCTGTAGATTACTATAACTACAGAAGTCAATTATGTAATAATATTTAGCATTTTGCTATAGTTATACGCTAGTAATTACATAGTAGTGATATTATTTGTTACGTAACGATAAATTATCGTAAAGCACATTATCACACCGAACTTACATTCATGGAAGTAAATTATTGTTGTGTAAATATTTATTAATTAGTTTGGTTCGTTGTTTTATGTTAGTAAATTAATCTAGGTTGTATTGTGAATGAAAACACAATGATGGTAAAGGTAACAATTTATTTTAATCATCTTTAATAATAGATTTTAATAATAGATATTTACTTCATTCTTATAATCAACTAACTAACGCGATTTAATCCAAAATAAAATTAAAAATGAGATCTCTTTAAGTTCAAGTTATGTATCATTAACCCTAATAAAGTATATTTGTACTTTTTGCTGCATATTACAAAATGTACTTGAATAGTAAAACTATTAACGCTTCAGTTGGAATCACAAAACAAAATATTTTGTTAAAATGAACTTATAAATATTACTTATAAATAAATATAATAAATACTTATAAATAAATATTAGTTCGTGACAGTAATAACTTACTATAAAACTTTTGTACTAAGAGCCTTAAATTAGCAAACACTGCAACAAAACAAATGTTTTAGTAAGTTATTACTTTCAGGAACTAATATCATTAAGTTTCTAGAAAAAAACTACTATTTATTAAAACAAAATATTTTGTTTTGTGATTCCAACTGAAGCGTTAAGAGTTTTGCTACTCAGATGTATTTTGTAATATGCAACAAAAAGTACAAATATGACTTGTTAGGGTTAATGTAAGCATAACTTGACTTTAAAGCGATCTCATTATAAAAAATATTTTGGACTAAGTCGAGTTAGTTGATTATGAGAGTGAAGTAAATACCTAATGTATGTTAGCTGCGAGTTTTAAAGATGATTAAAATAATTTGTTACCATTATCATCATCATTGAGTTTTTATTCACAACACAACCTAGATTAATTTACTCACATAAAACAACAAACCAAAATATAACTAATAAGTATTTACACAACAATAATATATATATTCCATGGATGTTAATTCACTGTGAAAATGTGTTTTACGATAATTTATCGTTACGTAATCAATAATATCATTACTATATAATTACTAGCGTATAACTATCATCATCATCATCATCCCAGCCTATATACGCATCCCACTGCTGGGCACAGGCCTCCTCTCAGAACAAGAGGGCTAAAGAGGTATAACTATAGCAAAATACTAAATATTCTTACATAATTTACTCCTATAGCTATAGTAATCTACAGAAAATAAAAAGTATTTAGTAAGTTATAGTGAACTTTACACCCCAAAATTGCATTTACTTTGTATGAAAGTGACCTTTACGGCCCAAATTACTTTATATTTTTTAAAATGGTGTGGACGTAAGGGACTACTGGACGTTTTTTCGACGGTGTAAAGGACACTTAACTTTTTAACTATCTTATTTAGCGTTATGGTCACCAGACTATCCTGTAAAGACAAGAATTCTAAGCACTTTTCTCATAGACATCGAAAATATTGGTCAACAAAGAAAAAAAATACAACAGATTTTTTGAAACAAAAAACATTTTTTTCTTGTAAAAAGTGGCATTTTGTCCTTTACGACGATTGAACCTAAAGTTATCGTTTACCTACCTCTTAAAACGTTTCAATTACAAAGTGACATCATCAAAGACAAGAATAATAAATAAATATTGTTTATAAGTTCACTATTTTTATGATAAATGTAGGTAGTAAAGGACCAACTAACATGAAACGGTTCCAGCTAATCAGGTCGTAAAGGGCAAACATTATAAAGTGAGTCCTATACACCCATATTCATTACATGTCTTGTTATTATAGTCATGCAAATGGCAGGTCTTAAAGGTCAAGATGCGTAAATTTATGACTTTACGTCGTAGTTTATAGTTTATGATTACCTTTACGTTCCATGTTATTTCAGGTTTGATATTTACACCCAATAAATTATTTGTTTCTGGTCTTTAGGCATGTCATATATGGGGCGTAAAGGTCGAATTTTTCAAGATATCAAAATTTTAACAATACAGATCGATAGAGCTTGAAATTCTGAACAAAACTGTATATTTAACTCATTTTCGGTATTTTGTCCTTTACGCCAATTGAACCTAAAGGTATCGATATGTGTAAATAAATGTTTCTCTTTCTCTCTCTCTCTCTCTCTCATTAATCATGCCGTAATCAGTGAAAAAGACATACTTAATAGCTACACACAGAGGCGTCTTTACCAATAGTGCAGGGTGTGCGTTGCACACGGGCGCAGCGGTGTTAGGGGCGCCGGCCGCGGCACCTTGTCACACTTTGTACCTATTCCAATTTGACCGCGCTCTTCCTAGATGGCGGTAAAGTAATAATTGCACACGGCGCTACATGGGCTAAACACGCTGGCTACACAGCTCTCTCAAAACGTTCTTACTCCGTGGCCAAAACATACCAAGTGGAATAGAAAAAATGCGCTAAGTTTCCCACTGCCTTGCCTTATAAGTGAAATTAATTACGTAATTACGTTGTAACAGAAAAATATTGCTACTTAAAGAAAGGGTTAGGGCATTCGTTTAAATTAGGGAGAGAAATATAGAAATGATAATAAATACAACGGGCAAAGGGCGGGTTAAAATACAACTTAAGAATTCAAGTGTTTGGAAACATTTTAGTAAAGAACAGGTTAGATCCGTGGGGCCCGGCGCTCAAGACAAGGAGCCCTCGGTGCACGAGTCCGACTCGCACTTGGTCCTTTTTTTTAAAGTTGTACCCGTGCAAATCCTGGGCGGGTCACTAGGCAGAAGGCATAAAGTAATGTCAAATAAGTACAGTCGTCTCGGAAAGAAGTTTAGTCACCAAATTACCAACAGCACGCGAAACAAAAGAGACTAAGTAAATGTTCATCGAAAACATTTTTTCAATGTAAATTACTGTTTGTTGGAATAATCAATTAGATGAATACATCTGCGTACTAAAGTTGTTTTGCGTGCGTAAAACCCTGTTTTAACTTCGGCCCACTGCTTTATAGGGAGGGATGATACACAATATGTTTTTTTTCGGGATTTTTTTACACAAAAAACATGCTACACTTTTTTAAAAAATAGCAGGTAGGTACATTTTTAACCCCCGACACAAAAAGAGGGGTGTTATAAGTTTGACCGCTATGTGTGTCCGTGTGTGTGGCTGTGTGTCTGTCTGTGGCGCCGCAGCTCCTAAACGGGTAGACCGATTTGAATGCGGTTTATTTTATTTGAAAGCAAGTTTTCTAGCAATGGTTTTTGAGATATTGAACTTTGAAGTGACAAAGTCAGGGGTTTTGCAACCTTTTGTTGGTTAGGTTATGTTTGTGGGGGAGAGACAACAGTCGAGAGATCTCTGTCTAGGCAGACGTTAAACTGGAGGCTGAACTTGTAATATGTGTAAAGCCAAGTTTAGACTTGCAAGTTGCATTACATTGTGGCGCTCGATTGACCACTATAAACTCGTTCGCTTTACGGCCTCGCAATGTAATGCAACTTGCACGATTAAGTCTAAACTTGGCTTATGAGTATGTAGGATTTGGAGTTGCTATATTTGCTCAATAGATGGCGTTAGGCGTCGTTACACGTTCTAAGAGGCATCGATTTATCTTTACTTTCCATTCCTGCGGTACAACAGGGCTACTACAAAATTCGGAAATCGAAGTTCGTGTCGTTCGGCCCTTCTGACACATACTATTTAATACGAGAGCGAGAGGGACGGTACAATACGAACTTCGATTTTATCTCTGCGCGTTTCACGCGTCACAAAACTATCATTATGGCAGCATTAGACTTCAAACCCAGCCACGTTTCAGAAAAAATATACGTTTTTTTACTCAATGTAAATCAGCAATTAATCAATTAACCTATGTCTGTTTTTTTTTGCGTGTAATTTTATTTAATAAATAACACGTAATATATACAATAATTAACAAAAACTAATAAAAATAGAAGCGTGTGTGTGTGTGTGTGTGTGTGTGTGTGTGTGTGTCTGTGTCTATGTCAGCTTTATTAGTTTATATTCTGAACGTAAAACAATATGAAGGGTTTTTTAAACCCCTTTCCGCACTGAATAAAAGCATTTTTTGCACATATTTTAGTGATGATATCCTCTTGTCACCTCTAATGATACAAAGTCACTATGGCAACTGCTGGGACAGTGTCCAGCACTCGGACGTCTACCTTATACCAGCTCATACACAATCGCCCAACACAATTATTCTCCCTTTTTTCCGTGGCAAACACACCGAACTCCCCTATAGATAGAGTTTCATTCACTCCCCGTACAGATGGCGCGCGTGATTGATGAGCGAAAACTTAATTATCATACTTTGGCCGCTTTATTCTTTAAATTACTTATTCGCCCCAGTTTACACACAACTTTAGGTATTGGATTTTGTTCAGGCGTACTTAGGATCGAGTACTGGCGAAGTTTAATACGAAAATTAGAAAGTGAGAATGTTTTAGGAAGTTTTTAGGGTTCAATATCTAAAAAACTGCCAAGTGCGAATCAGACTCGCCATCGAGGGTTCTATGTATGAATATCGGGTTTGCAGAGCCCCTTTCCTAAGCAAAATGTACGCAGTGAGAGGTCATTTTAGATGGTTTTAGACAACGATTTTCATATTTTTCTTACTGGTTGTGCTATAAGAGGTTCATACCAAGCTTCAAGTTTCGAGAACACTGACTAGGTACAGTCAAGTGTAAAAATTTGAACTTATTCAAAGTTTCAAAAATAAGTACCACAGACTCTAATTCCTTATTCTAATTCCGACGCAATAAGGCCGTAGTGGCATATTTTTGAGTGGTTCGATCTCTATGGGTTTTGGTTTCTCGGCAATTTGTATGGCAATACTTTTTTAAATGGCTGTGCCTTTTGGTTGCGTTGATTTAGAAGTATTTTTTCACTGCTGCAAGAGGCAGCAGACTTAAGTATTTGATATACAGTTTAGTTTGATACCTCTATTAACAATTCTTCGGGCTAAAGTCAGACTAAAAAAACAAAGATACTCATCTAAACCCAAACAACTCTCGTGAGGATTTGTTAATATAACTTATTTACATTAAGCCTCGGTTACATTAAAACTTTCTACCTATAGGTTAAGTCAGCGGTAAGGCACTTGTCCTACCGCCGACGATGAACGAGGAGCGAGTCGAGCTACAAATACGATCTGGCTTCCTTCGATAACAGTATTTTTACAGTGATAGATCCAAGTCCAAGTATATTTTGCCCTAGACATAAATTCGAATTCCGCCCGTGGAGAGACAAAAGTATAAAAACGAAAATTAGGTAAATTCAGGTTTACTCCAGTTTTAGCCATATGATTGAAATTGGGCAATATGTGCCCTAAGTAAGTAAGTTAGTAATTTTTCTCAAAAATGACCGTATAAGTTGACATTATTTTTTACATATCAGAAGGTGAAATGCATAGTTTATGGTCAGCGAAAAATTAAAAAGTTAAAAAGATTGCAGGCGCGCTAGCTCGACAATAATGAATTAGCGCGCCTGCAATCAGTCACATTTTTTTTTAAAGTTAAAAAGGCCATGGAAATGTTGGCACAAGTCGTATACAGCCAAGTCTAATGGCCGGTATCAGATATTTTGTTGGAACTCCGGACTTTTTATATTGGGTCTGAAATAGCTTGTGGTGTTTTCGGTGGAAAAATACACCTGCAGTTTATTTTTAATGAAAAAAAGCGGGAAAGCATAAGAAAAATATTGGAATAAAATTAAATTTTAGAATTTATCTTGAGAAAAAGTTTATTCTATTTCAGAATTATTCACCATTTTTGAGAAAAGCTTTATATTAGTCTCGGCTGGAATAGCAATTGCTGGCTTCGTATTAGTTAAACGGACTCGCAAGCTCGTCCGTTTAATACTCATACTCAGCCAGCAATTGCCTACTTCCAGGCCACGACAATAATCTACTATTTTATAAGTACATTAAAATTCGCACTGTAGAGTAAAATGTCTGGTGTTTGTTTACTTGGCGTGTGTTCTGACTAGAGCGTATTTTATTTTTGATAGCTCTTGTCGCTGCAACAAACTAGTGGAGAGAGAGTTCTCGCAAGCAGTGTGAACAGCCAGCAATCAACTATTTATTACTATGCGTACACACACACAAACATCACGCCTGTATTCCCAAATAGGGTAGGCAGTAGGCAGCAGAGCACACGAAACGTTACCGCCTCGGGAGCCACTTTTAGCAATTTCAGGTTTAAAGTTTGACAAAAAAGGTACTATAGTGACAGGTTGCTAGCCTGTCGCCTACGGCATACCTTAAACTATATCCTTTGTCGCCTCTTACGACATCCACGGAAGAAATGGAGAGGTGTAATTCTAATCCGACACCACACAGCACACATATATACACATATATATGCGTACAGTTATAGTGAATAATGTTTTGTCAATGTATTTTGTCGGAAAAGTTCATATTTATCTTGCTTTCTCAACTAGCTTACTGAAATTTTGAGAAGAGTAATAATAATAATATTAAATTACTTTTCACACCTCTCCTTCAGAAAAGTAACTTTTCCTCCCTGACGAGAGGGAGAAAAGTGCAACTTTTCTGTTCAAGGCTTTTCTAAGTGTTTTATTGCAAATGCCATTTTTTGTAAGTTGATAATTGTAAAGCCACGCCATTTTCTATGCTGGTTGTTCTTTAATAATATTTTTTTTTTCAAGTTTCTTAATGCTCGGTGTGACAAGTTGTATGAGCCACTCGGGAGTAAAATTATTTTCGTCTTGGGCGTTAACACTTGAATCCCTCATTACGCTCAGGATTCTACTTTAGAATCCCTCGCTACGCTCAGGATTCTATTGTAGAATCCTTCGCTACATTCTGGATTCAATGTACGCCCTCGCCGGAAATACACCATTTTGCTCCCTTGTGACACAAATAACTATTGTGCAACTTTGTGTTACATATACTTAAGATAAAGTTTATTAATTATACAAAAGTTGCCCTCTTGTATATATATTGCTGTGCCCACAGGGTCCATGATGATCGCATATCTTTTTGTACCATCTTTGTAAACGTACATCGCAGAAGAGCAATAAAGTATATTGAGTACTGAATTTACTGAAACTAATTAAGAAATGTGATAAATACCAACTAAAACCAAAATCCTTCAAATAGGTGTCTTAAATTTGACTATTTTATGAAAAATATATATAAAAATAAACATGGCTTTTTTGAGACCAATGCCAATTGAAATTAAACCCGTGAAGAACTTGTTATTGAGTAGTCGTTCCATTGGTCAAATTTGATCTTCATCATCAGTTCCACTTCACCAAATGATGATTTTCAAGAGCAAATGCACGAGTTACTCCTACATATATCGAAATTACCATAGGCGTTCCTACAATACTTGAAGAGTTCCCTCGATTTCCTTAGGATCCAATCATCAGGTCCTGATTTGGTGCTTATGGGACCTAATTGAAAGCGTTCATAAATGACGGAGTTCAGAGGTAACAAACAAAAACCTTGGTACCTGTTGAGACCTCCTCCTTTTTTTGAGGTCGGTTAAAAATAGACAATCGCTTCCTAGCCGGTGGTGGGACAAGTGCCTAAAGTAGAACTTTTGGTAAAAACCAGCGAATCCGGCGGAAACGGAAGCCGCTCGGAAGTAGTTTTTCAAACCTTTTCAGAACTGGGGCTTAATCCAAACTTGTTTAAAAATAAAACATGCCTTGAAAGAACTTTAGTGTGCCTTAGGGCGTAGACGATTCCAGCTAAGATATTAAAAAACTTAACTTTATTTTATTATGTATACCTGCTGAAGCCGTGGTGGCCTAGTGGTTTGACCTATCGCCTCTCAAGCAGAGGGTCGTGGGTTCAAACTCCGGCTCGCACCTCTGAGTTTTTCGAAATTCATTTGCGGAATTACATTTGAAATGTACCACGAGCTTTGCGGTGAAGGAAAACATCGTGAGGAAACCTGCACAAATCTGCGAAGCAATTCAATGGTTTGTGAGAAGTTCCCAATCCGCACTGGGCCCGCGTGGGAACTATGGCCCAAGCCCTCTTGTTCTGAGAGGAGGCCTGTGCCCAGCAGTGGGACGAATATAGGCTGGGATGATGATGATGAAGTACCAGCTGAATACAGTCAAAGAGTGCAACATTATTTTATATTCCTCCGTATTATTTGGTTTTACTCAAAATAGGAAAAATATTCCCTTATTTGGCAATGTACCCGATGAAGTAAAATAAAGTAGACAATAGCGGATAACAATAATAGATAGTAAGCAAAGAGTACTTACAACTGGATGTGGCAACTTGATCTATCTGGTGCACTTTCATATAAGCAGAGCGGAGAGCAATGTTCAAAACCTGTTGCATCACATTCTTATTTTTATGAAATGGGACGGTATCTAGGACGAAGTTATGAGGGTTTCTTTTTTGTTAGTCTTTGCGGGCGCACTACCGTGCCCCCAGATAACCAAATCCATATATTTTCTGTCAGTGTTAAATCGGTACATGTAATAAAAATGTTGCTGTTTTTCTGTGGTGAACTTACCTACTTCGCCCCTCACCAAGTGGAAATATAATATGTGGCGTAAAGATGCAGCTGGACAAGTTGCGGTTAATTTAAGCCGGAGTGATTATTGCCCCGAAATGTACGAACTAATAATGCACGAGCAGATATTTATATGAATAATACGAATGTTTGCTCTCGGGTCTTGAATGTTTAATATTTGCCGTCGCTTTATGTTTTTGAAATAATCATGTATGTTAGGAAGAACATATGTGATTTTCCACTAACGTCGATAAGCCAAGGCTACTAGAAACACAGGGAAGCTTAAAGTTCCATCTTACAGACTGGCTAAAACCAAAAAGTCTTTTCTGGGAAATTGCATACGTTTTTATAATAAATTTCCTAAAAATATTATAAATGAAACGGATACAAAATTCAGATCTATTGTCAAGAAGACATTAATATCAAAGGCGTATTATAAAGTTAATGATTATATCATGGACAGGGATATTTGGAAATAATTCCAATCCGCATTAGCGATCCCTTCAAATAGCGAACCTACTGTGTTAAAAATAAAGCTGTGTTAAAAATAAAGTTGTGTTAAATACTTGTGATGTATACATGTCATTTAATAATATTGTAAATCCGTTTTAAAAAAAATATATATACCTTGTTGAGTTTCTTGCCGGATTCTTCTCAGCAGAGGTTTTTCCGAACCGGTGGTAGATTTTTTTTGACATTCATAAGTGCTTGTTGTAGCCTAAATTGAATAAAGATATTTTGACTTTGACTTTGATTGTATTTAAGTATGTATTTCTCTATATAATAAACATAAACATACTTTATCCGTTGCCTAGTATCCTAGTACAAGCTTTGCTTAGTTTGGGACTAGGTCAATTGTGTCAAGTGTTCCATGATATTTATTTATTATTCTATTTTTAATTTGCTTCTCTAAATAAATGAATAATAAATATTTAGTGCTAGTTATGAGATTAAATAAATGAAATACCTAAATATAAAATGAAGTTCGAAGTCTTGTGTAATTTGTACGCGTACACGAATCAAAGCGTAGCTATATGTATTTTTGGTATTAAATTGCGGGTTTGTACATTAACCGCGCTACTTGGTAACTCTCGTAATAATTGCTCTGTGGCAGTAGGTATCGGAGATTGTAATCCTCCATACTGAAAACAATATGCAGCAAATGGATTGGTTTCGAATGAATCTGTGGCGCTAGGGATGTGCTGGATGTCGATACATCGATAACCTACGATAGAAATCCATACATAGTGTATAAAAGAAACACAATTAAATATCAGCCAGAAATAAGTGTAAATATTCAGCGATTTTGATTTATTTTTGCCTCATTACAGTTTCGGCAACTTTTTTAAAGGGAAAATGCTTAGGGTTACATTTTTATAAAAATGAAGACAGTACCGATGCTCAATCTAGCGTGGACAAAATTCCTGCCACTTGTCTTTCATTTGTGCTAATAAACGTGAACGTAGGGTTTAACCTAGCAGTCAAGACGCTTAGCACTAGAAATTGCAACGTTAAATTATAAATAATAACAACAATCATTATAATCAGCCGAAAGACGACCAATGCTGAACAAAGCAAGCAAGCAAAGCAAGGTGCAAGGTCCGCCCGGATTGCTACCACCATCTTGCTCGCTAATCCTACCGTGAAGCAGCAGTGCTTGCACTGTTGTGTTTCGGCGTGGAGAGTAAGACAGCCGGTGAAGTTACCTGAGGTATTCCATCTTAGGCCTCTAGGTTGGCAACACATCTGCAATATCCCTGGCGTTGCAGATGTTTATGAGCGGTGGTGATCTCTTACCATCAAGAGACCCACTTGCTCGTTTCCCATCCAGTCGAAAAAAAAACAAAGCCCCCCCCCCTTAGAACGCCACAATGAACGACAACTCGCCACTTGCATCTACCGCAATAACAACAATGATGAGCAGTAAAAATATGGAAAAAGAAATTAAAATTAATATTCCAACGTTAAATTTAGGAAATATGAACTATTTATCAAATAAATAGCTCTATACACTTTAATAGCTTCAAATACGAAGTTTCACTATTCCCATAAGACGCAGACAAAGTTATGGGCAACACTATAACTCTCTCTCTCTTTGTTGGCACCTAACTAAATTCTACTCTCAGAGAACCATAAGCGTGATATTGCCTTTGTATAATAAATACCTCATTATACGAATATTGTTTACATTTACATAACTTAAATAATTTAACGAAGAAGATATTTGTTTGTATGTTTATGCGTAATGAGTAATTTACTTTAAACTCATCTAAATGGTTCCAACGGAAGAACATCGTCGGCCGCAAAGTTGACATCATGCTGAGTTGGGACCATTTCGTGACAAAATTTGTCTCGATTTCATTCCTTCTTTATTTTTATCTGCTTTATAAATGTTTTTCTTTCTTTCTAATTTATGACGCTACTGAGCCGATACCAAAAAATCTAAATCATTTATTTAAAAAATACAGTACATAATTATAATGTTTAGTTATACTACTGCTACACCATTAATTAATCTAGGTTAAATTTTATATCTAAGAACTAAGCTGATGGATCATCTTTATTACTTAGCTATGCGCCTGTATGCCTATTAAATGGTAAGTTCTTAAATATTGCTAGTTTACAATATGCCTAAACCAGGTTAATAACGTAGCCTATAAATACGGAAACCATGCAAAAGCTTTGTAATATTCCACTGCCTCTTTAAGAGCGTTTATACCTGCTGAGCTGGCGACGTTGCATTTTTGTCAGTTTTTCTCGATAATTCCATAACAATTGAATGAATATTAAAAATGTGGTCTGTTAGAACTGTTCTTAATATATTAGTTAATGTGTCTACACCAATAATTATTCGTAATAGACTTTTATATTCTTTAAAAACTAACAAATGTTTATTAACGGTTAATAAAGAAAATAAAACTGGAACGGAATAATCGAGAAAAACTAACAAAAATGCAATGTTGCTAGCTTAACAGATATAAACGCTGTTTTTTTTTTTCGTTAGCCATTTTCTATGTCCCACTGCTGGGCAAAGGCCTCTCCCTCGGACTTCCAACTTCCCCTGTCGGCAGCTACGTTTTGCCAGTCGTTTCTGAATGCGCCCAAGTCGTCCCGCCACCTCCGTCTCGGTCTGCCGCGCCTCCGTTGACCATCTAGGGGCGCCCACTGGGTTGTAACCTGTGCCCATCTCTCCGGGTGCATGCGGCAGATATGGCCAGCCCAGTCCCACTTCAGCCTGGCGGTTTCTCTCCCGACATCTGCTATGCACGTTTTCGCTGTTAAAGATTAAAAAAACTTACAATATCATTACTTAACATACCACTTTATATTATAAATGCAAAAGTTTGTATGTATTTTTGTTACCTCTTCACGTCTAAGCTGCTGAACCGATTTAGCTGAAATTCGGTATACAGATAATTTGAGTCCCGGGCCTCCCCATAGGATAGCAAATTATCCTGGAAAATGGCATAGTTCCCGCGAGATAGCGATAAACGAATTCTACGTGGACGGAGTCGTGGGTAACAGCTAAGCTAAATATTAATATAAGTTCAAATTCGTTGTTTGGATAAATCCTTATTTTGCGAGACTAACGATCCCCATCTCTACTCAATCCCGCCACACGATTTGTCTTTGTTGACAAATATTTAAATGAGACCGTTCCCAGTGTTAAGCTATCGATCAATTGCCTTATTTTATCGATAAAGTGTAGCTCAACACTAAGGATGGGATTGTAATTGAACTATTAAATTAATTTATTTATTAGGTAAACGTAGATTCGGATCTTAGACCATAAATTATAGCTAATTATTCTTTAAGATGAACTTTCAACATAAATACAGTATTTATTTCATTGAACTATTTAAACTTATTGTGTATTATTTCTTTGTAAAATTTCCCAACATCACTTACTTCATTTCTTATTTATTTAACCACGGTGCGTCTGTTTGTAACTCCTTCACTCGAAAACGACTGGACAGATTTGGATAAAATTTTATACGTAGACAGCTGTAATGTCTGGTATGATAGGTTAGTTTTTATTACGATATTCTCAGTTTTTTTTTATTTTACCACTGTCAGCGTGACTGATATGTATATTCATGCCAAATTACAGCTTTCTAGTACTAACGGTCTCTGAGCTTAGCCGCGGACAGACAGACAGACAGATGGGCAGACATGGCGAAACTATAAGGGTTCCTAGTTGACTACGGAACCCTGAAAATATGGCAGAAAGCTTATTAAAAAATAAACTTCAAAAAAAATTCATTGTCTATTTTTCTGTTTCACAAACCCTAAGGTATTATAAAAAGAACCTTAAATAGTCCCTTTACCCAAAGCTCGGGCTGACCGGGAAAAACATTTTCACACAAACTAAAAACTGATGAAATCCCTACAAATCGTTGGTTACATCCTTTCATAAAGCCGACCTAAATAACGGGGCGACCTTCAGGGGTGCCGCTCTGGGAAAGTATTTTTTAACTGACTGTTGGAGCCTGACGGAGGGTTATGTATTTAGTAGAGTACAAAGTCAACTACAAAGATATCGATACAGCTAAAGTAGCAAAAATATGTGTACACGAAAGTCGTGTAGCCCTTTCCACCCCAGCTGATATTTAGGAGGTTGCAACCAACACCGCAGCACGCGGCGGTTCCGGGGCACTATGCCCCAGATGAATGCAACCTCAGGGACGGTGACTCAAAGGATCACGCCGTTTTGTCACCTAATTAATTTTATATATTATTGATTATATGTATGTTAGTCTATAAGGAAGTTATTTATTGTATGGGGCAAGTTGCCCGAAACAAATGGATTTATTCACACTTGCTCGTAAACAGTGTCGTAACATGCAGGCTACCTTGGTTGCAACCCCCGAAATAAAACCCTCGTCCTTAATGTGCTTGTCATGAAACCCGTGGTCGGTAAATGTGTCATTGCCCGTACTAATTTTCATGTCATGAAGCCCAAGGTCGGTAAATGAGTTTGATACTGCATGGCGCAGTGGAGCGCGGCGCGCGCTTGTCGGGCACATGCTGCGTGGGGTGGGCGGCGCGGAGGCTGGCGCTGCCAAGAGCGTAGTCAGCGGTATCGGCAATTTTTGATAAAATATTAGTTTTTCTTTTACAAATATACAATTTTACTCGCAAATGTGATGAAAAACATTGTATGTCGCACGGGCGGTACTAGAATTATGAACATCGACTCATTAAAGCCCTCAGTCTACGACTTCGGGCTTCTAATAGACTCTCGTTCGTAATTCCTTATTTACTGCCCTTAAGACACAATGTACTATAACAACACGGTTACGACACTGCTTACGAGCAACTGTAATGAAAGCATTATTAAATACCACTTTAAAACCACTGACGTTACCAAGGATAGTTTGAATTTATTTATTTATGTAATTGGCCTACTGTTGCAGCTTCTCCCTACCTTACATATAATCGGGAGAAGATAATTATCTAAATTCACAACAGTGGACAACTACAGGATGATTATCAGTCGCAGCCCTAGGTGCCCCGTCCCGTCAAAACCCTGCATATTCCTATCGCCCCATCGTGCCCACAGATGGCGCTAATAAATCCTACCCACAAAGAACATACGGCTAACTCAATAAAATAGGTATCAGAACTTTGGCTCCAGAATATGCTTACAAAGAAAGAAAGAAATAATGGTCCCTGGACATAATCGTAATGCAGGTTTTTGAACGAATGTTTTATTGTTGGGAGTTAAATGCATTACGTGTGTTATGTTTTTTTATACATTGTAAAATATGTTACCTTTTTAGAGTTCCATTTCCAGCTACCGTTGCAGTTGCATGCTTACTAAAACTAATCCCTAAAAGCTATGGTACCCTAGCGATTTCACCTACGGCCTCATTAACAGAAGATCGTGGATTCGAACCCGCATCTTAAACTTCTACGGAATTTATGTGCGAAAACACAAATAATGTCATTTGAAATTATCCTTGAGCTTTTTAGTGAGGGAAAACGTCGCCATGAAAACTGCATGCACTTGCAAAGCAATTGGGCAGTTTCATGGGTAAAAAATAGTAGATTGTACAACAAGGGCATAAAACGAGCCATTTTACCCGAAGCGTTCATATAGCCACCCGAACCGGTACGGCGAGGGTGGATAGACACATCGAGGGGAAAATGGGTTTAATGCTCGAGCTTTACACTCTGCTTTTCACTTCGATTGAGAGGAAATTAAATAGCAACAGTGGAAACCGTTCACACTTAGTACCTTTTATTTTTCATGCATTCCTATATAATTATAAATTTTTAGTTTTATTGATCTATTTTGATTAGTTTGATTCATTTTTAGTTCTACATAAAATAAAAAAATATGTAGAAACTTTTGCTTGTGGCTGTTGACACCTGATTACCTTGGTATTAGACGAAGAAATAACTTTATGCACTACAGCATAAAAAGTAATTTCATGTCCCCTAGATTCAGCATTAATACCAACTTTACGAGCATGGGAAATGAAAAATATCTGTCAGCTGTATTGTCAGAAAACGTATTTTTTCTTTTGTCAATCAAAAAAAATTTTTATAAAGATGAAGCGCGTCATAGTTCGAAAGTGGGGACTCGTGACTATTAAAGGTATTGTTGTACGGAACACTTCATGCGTGATTATGACTCACATTTGACGGCTTTTAGGGTTCCGTAGCCAAATGGTAAAAAACGGAACTCCTATGGATTCGTCATGTCTAGGGTTGCCACCTTTTTTTAGGGCGAATAAAGTATTTTTTCATTTTAGAAGGACAAAAATAAAGTACACAGAATAAAAAAAGAGTATTTATTATTTCTCCTTAAAAGTGGATACCAGTTTATTTAGTCTCATAAGTACTCATAACCAGTAACGAGCCAGTAAGAATAAGTTTTACGTAAATAGAGTATTTTAGCGTACTTTATTGGTGTCGTAGATTATAAAGTACGCCTACATGAAAAAGAGGACAATACTCTATTTTAGAGTACGGGTGGTAACCCTAGTCATGTCTGTCTGTCTGTCTGTCCGTCCGTATGTCACAGCCACTTTTTTATGAAACTATAAGAACTCTCGTACATACATACATAAAATCACGCCTCTTTCCCAACGGGGTAGGCAGAGACTACATCCTTCCACTTGCTACGATTCTGGCATACAACTCTCGCGTCCTCTACATTCATCAATCTTTTCATGCATGCACGTCGGTTTAGAGTACTTTTGACCCGACCTTTCTTCAGAACGTCCCCGATCGTGGTACGTTCGTCAAGGCCTTCCTCTCCCAACGTTCCCATTCACGCTCGTCTTATAGATCTGCTTAGTCAATCTGTTTTCATTCATTCTCTCAACACGCTCAAACCATCCAAGCATCCCTTTCTCAATCCGTGTGACTATACCTTCATATACACCACAGCGTTCCCTTATCGCACTATTTCTAATTCTGTCACTCAATTTTACACCTAACATACTTCTTAACGATCTCATTTCTACCGCATTTACTCTACTTTGATGCCTTTCCTGCCACACCCAACTTTCACTTCCATACATGAGTGTTGGTACCACCACCCGTCTATGCACAGCCAGACGAGCTCTTTTGGAGATTTTCTGGCTATTCATAAAGGTGTGTAACGCTCCATTCACTACGTTACCAGCCTTTACTCTCCTTTCAATATCACTTTCACACTTTCCATCCCTAGTAAACATAGATCCCAGGTACACAAATTCATTCACTTGCTCCAAGTTTTCGTCACCAATCAAAGAACTCTCGTATACTGTTGAAACTTGGTAAGTAGATGTATTCTGTGAACCGCATTAAGATTATCACACAAAATAGAAAAAAAAACAATAAATTTTGTGGGTTCCCCATACTTAGAACTGAAACTCAAAATTTTTTTTTTCATCAAACCCATACGTGTCGGGTATCTATAGATAGTTCTTCGAAAATGATATTGAGGTTTCTAATATCATTTTTTTCTAAACCGAATAGTTTGCGCGAGAGACACTTCCAAAGTGGTAAAATGTGTGTCCCCTCCCTCCCCCTGTAACTTATAAAATAAGGGAATGATAAAACTAAAAAAATATATGATGTACATTACCATGCAAAGTTCCACCAAAAATTGGTTTGAACGAGATCTAGTAAGTAGTTTTTTTTAATACGTCATAAATCGTAAAGTAAAGGAAACTTTATGTTACTTGCTGCTACGGAACCCTTCATGGGCGAGTCCGACTTGCAAATGGCCGCTTTTTTCATGTTTAATGGCAAATGGATGCAGGATTGTAAAAAGTTGTTAAAACTGCGCAGTTTTCTGACTACATTTTGAAACTACCAAAATTTTTATGAAATGAGTAAATATGATTTCAAACTTTACAGCCTGTAGATACATTGTATTTCTTAGTTTCTATTTAGGATGCCACTGTAATGTAAAACTTATTTTACTATATCTAATTAAATTAACCCATTATTATCGGCTGTAAGTGTGTCAGATAGGGCGCAGAAAAGCCAATAGGTCTGTACCGATATCTTTATAACAATAACAATTTGGCCGCCTATTGCTCACCTTGTATTTTTTTCTCTGTGTATCTGTTTTCTGTATCGCTTACTATGTCTGGTGTACAATAAAGAGTCTTTGTATTGTATTGTATTGTAATTGTGCCGTTTTGTAGGTATGCCTTCGTAGTTCATGAATTATCCTACTACAAGTAATATTATAAATGCGCAAAGTTTTGCGAGTGAGTGAGTGAGTTTGTGAGTGGATTCGATTTGTAGCATTCGAATATGGCGGATGTAGAACATATTATTATCTAATTTTGCTATTTGTGTGTTCTTTGGCTAGTTGAAGTATAATTTGATAGTGTTTTATGCGGCGATTAACCTTAACAGTGAACAGTGATCACAAATAGGGTGGTAAGAGGAGTCAAGGTCCCCAATATACATATATAGGTATGTATATGTAGGTCATATACAGGCTGGAATTTTGTAATGCCACCTGGACGGAAAGTACTCTAAATACTGAAAATAAGAAAGTTAATTAAAGGAAACATTTCTATGTTTTTCAGTTAGAGAGATTTCATCCTCATGATTGACCCTATCGATCAATAAAATAAATAATAATAATAATTAAATTCATTTATTCAAGTAACATTACGACTCATTTTGTTAGTAAAAATTACAATAAACAAAATAAAATAAAAAATAAATAAAAAAAATAATAAAAATACAAGATGTCGTTTTTTCATATTTTTAGTCAGTTGCAAAAAAATGGATCTAAGGAGAATATTTTTCTCAGTAGATACATTGCCAATCTCTGGAAAAGATTTTAGGAGAATACTTTCTCAATGGGTCCATTTATTCATTTGTCCATGTATCTAATGAGATTATTATTCTCGCTAGATCCATTTGCTCAGACCCAGTGTGGATCTGTTGAGAATGATAGTGGATCCACTGGAACATATTTCCGCTAGATCCATTCTATCCGCTAGATCAGATAGAATGGATCTAGCGGAAATATGTTCCAGTGGATCCACTATCGCGAGCATCAATGGATCTGGTGAGAATGAAGTCTCACCAGATACAGTATGGATCAGATAGAATGGATCTAGCGGGAATATGTTCTCAGTGGATCCAAGATCGCGAGCATCAATGGATCTGGTGAGAATGAAGTCTCACCAGATACAGTATGGATCAGATAGAATATATCTATCGGGAATATGTTTCAGTGGACCCACTATCGCGGCATCAATGGATCTGGTGAGAATGAAGTCTCACCAGATACAGTATGGATCTGAGCAAATAATAATCTCATTAACAAATTAATAAATGGATCCATTGAGAAAGTATTCTCCCTAGATCTATTCCAGTGATTGACAATGTATCTACTGAGAAAAATATTCTCCGTAGAAACATTTTTTGCAACTGGGTAGAAAGAGTATCAGGTGAGAAAAAAACATCTCGTTAGATCCATACTTCTGCGTAATGGATCTAGTTAGAAAAAAATGTTTAATTAAATACATCATGGATCTTAAGAGATAGAAGGGAACCCAGGTCAGCAATCCATCTATTGGCATTATTGTTTTATGACATGCAAACGATTATCAACTTTAGGGTGGTAGACCACATATGTGGCTGATGGTACACTTCCAATAATTTATAAAATAAATATAGTTAAGATGTTTAGTTTTAATTTTGTAACTAAGGGACTTTTTTAAATTTTATACTGTAGTTTTTACTATTTGACTTGTAATTTAAAAATGACTTTCTGCCAAGTTTCTTGCGGTGCATTCTTCTTGGGAATGATGGTCTTTCCGAAAGCGCTATGGTATTTAAAAAAAATGACGTGTTAAAGTGCCCATTGCGGCCTATTTACAGACTAAACGATTTGAATTTAAATACCAGGCTTGAGTGTCTATTGAGATTCTGAATTACGAGTACAATATTAATATGATCCTATTGCCCGTTTTACACTAATCATCATCATCATCATCATCTCAGCCGTAGGACGTCCGCTGTTGGACATAGGCCTCCCCCACAGACCTCCAGTTGCTTCGGTTGGCAGCGGCCTGCATCCACCGTAAACCTGCGGCTTTAACCAGGTCATCCGTCCATCTTGTTGGTGGACGTCCTACGCTGCGCTTGCCGATCCGCGGCCTCCACTCGAGAACTTTTCGGCCCCAACGGCCATCCGTACACTAATAACTAATAATTAATCTCACAATAGTTAGACCCCTAACACCCGAGTAATAATTACCTCGAGGTTTCGACAACATTACAGTGGCCGTGGTCACGAGTAGACTGAAGTGTAGGGAGTAATTTCCGCTTCGCAGCGCGATTCCTTCGAACTACCCGCAATTGATCACAAATAGTACCGGCTGCTTTACACTATATCTCATAGAAAACGCCACAAATTCTTGGACAAAACCCAGTAGCTTTACAATAACGAAAATACTGCAATTCATTAAAATTGTGTTTGTCGGTCACGTGCCTTGTTTCCTCGCGAAGATTAAAACTTGGCGTAATCTCCAGCGCAAGATTTATGAGACGGATGGCAAACAAACCAACGTACAACTTGGAAAGGAATAAAAAAATGCAATAAATGAAAAAAAAAACTAGCCAAGTAAGACTAACACACGAAGTGGTATCGCTAGGTGTTTATTTCATCATCATCATCCCAGCCTATATACGTCCCACTGCTGGGCACAGGCCTCCTCTCAGATCAAGAGGGCTTGGGCCATAGTTCCCACGCGGGCCCAGTGCGGATTGGGAACTTCGCACGCACCATTGAATCGCTTCGCAGGTTTGTGCAGGTTTCCTCACGATGTTTTCCTCCACCGCAAAGCTCGTGGTAAATTTCAAATGTAATTCCGCACATGAATTTCGAGAAACTCAGAGGTGCGAGCCGGGGTTCGAACCCACGACCCTCTGCTTGAGAGGCGATAAGTCAAACCACCACGGCTTCATTTACTTGTATTTATAAGCTTTTATTTTTATTTAACTCAATTCATCTTTGTCGTTTTTGCTTGATTGAAAAAATAAGTGTGAAAAGAAAAAATACATGTTCTTACAACATTTTATGATTTTGTAACTGTCAAACAATATTTTTTTTTTACTCCATAAACTACAAGGAAATTGAGATGAATCCCATGATTTCAATTCAGTTGCTAGACCTATCTAATGATGCACGCAAGCGAAGCCCCAGGTCATCATTATCATCATCATCTCAGCCGTAGGACGTCCACTGTTGGACGTAGGCCTCCCCCATAGACCTCCAGTTGCTTCGGTTGGCAGCGGCTTGCATCCACCGTGAACTCACGACTTTAACCCGGTCATCTGTCCACCTCGTTACTAGTGGTTACTAGGCCACCACGGCTTCAACGGCTTTCGGGTGTTTATTTATTTAGAATTATTTTGATACCTACAATTATTTAGTGCTCCAACACAATTACAATTGCATACAGCATTGTATTTATTGATTGATGACAGCATTGTACCATCAGCCAAATAAGTGTTCTATCGGATTTCGATTTGTAGCATTCGAAGATGGCGGATGTAGACAATATCTAATTTTGCTATTTCTGTTTCTTTGAAGTATAAATGTTTGTTTGAAGTATAATTTTGATAGTGTTTTATGCGGCGATTAACCTTAACAGTGAACAGTGATCACAAAATTCTATATTGCTCTCGTGTCTAACATTTTTTAAAGCGCAAGTGGTCTCCACGTGGTTTCTGAAATTTTACTATCACGTTGCAAAAACTACAATCACCGTACAACGTCCCTCTCAAAGAGAGTTTACCTTGACACTGGCGAAATTGTCCTATTAATTAGGTCAGAAAAGCCATATTTTAAAAAAGAAGAAGAAGTAGTGTTGTATCAACTTTTACACAAGTTCGTATCAAATGAATAATGTCGTTAAAGTCGAGCTTTCAAGTTGACAGACACGTCTATTGGCATTATTGTTTTATGACATGCAAACGATTATCAACTTTAGGGTGGTAGACCACATATTTGGCTGTAGCAATATTTTTTTTTCCTTTCTTTCAAAAAAACATCGAGCTTTTTGTTTCTCTAGTCCACGATATTGCTCCATACTTCCTCCTTTCTGACAACCAAATTACTTTTCCTCCCGCAAATTAAGGGAGGGCTAATCGTTATTCTTCCTTCCCGTAAACCTCCAGTTACATTCTCGTTGCAATACGCGCATACTCGTAACGCGACCGTACTTGATACTTGGAGCACTAAAAAGATCGTTCGTTACAAAGACATGGATGTTATGACTGGATCGCTCATTTGAAGGAAGGAGAGCAGGTTTTTTACCACGGAATGCTGAGTTTGATTCTCACCGCTGGTCTCTTTCTGGTTTTTCTGTGCATATGGATGCATATGGTCTCAGTTTGTATTTTCGATAGGAGAGTAGGAAACTATTTGTAAATTAGAACTTTTAAATGGCTTCTCTAGAGTGAGTGAGCGAGAGCGAGTCGTATCTGCGCATAAAGTGTTCCGTACAAAATTTTAGGTACTTAAGTATCTATGAATCATCATGTCAGCCAAAAGACGTCCACTGCTGGACATAGGCCTCCCCCAAGCTCTCCACTCAGACCGGTCTTGTGCTTTCCGCATCCACCGCGATCCCGCGATCTTAACCAAGTCGTCGCTCCATCTTGTTGGAGGCCTACCGACAGCTCGTCTCCCGGTCCGCGGAGTTCGAGAACCTTCAAACCCCATCGGCCATCAGTCCTGCGAGCAATGTGCCCCGCCCATCTATGAATATCCAGTGTTAATAGAACCAGTTTCCTTAGCAAAATGTACGCAGTGTGGGATAATTTTAAATGATTACTGAACTGATATTATGTAAGACAGACTAAAATAGATTTTCAGACTATTCTTATTAATTGACTACTACTCTGTCAAGAGTCTAGCGATCACTGCCAATCGTATTATCTATGTATTTATGTTCAGACAATACCAAGTGGGCTGCTTAAATGTATGGGATTTTTATTTCGATTTCTAACTTCTCTTTCTAGTCACAGGCTCGCGACGTCGAAATTCCAAAGACGATCCCATAGAACTTATGGGAACGGAAGCAATACCATGTCCTCGTTACCGCTCTGCTTTCAGAGCATGACATGAGTGCTTGTGAGCTAACTTTGGGGGCGGCAGACGTGAGCTTGCCTTCGGAATCCAAAAGCTTAATGGTTACTGGACCTGAAATGTATATTTCAGAATATTTTTTTTTGTATATTTTTTATATATTTTTATTTTTATTAATGACGGTGGAAGCATACTACACTTCCACTGAACGTAGATATTGTTAGTGTTTAGTTTTGTAACTAAGGGACCCCATACATCCCTGTATTATTATTATTTTGTATTTTTTCTTTAAAATTGTATACTGTAATTTTTAAGTATTTTATTTAAAAAAAAAAAACTGCCAAGTTTCTTGCGGCGCATTCTTGGCAATGATGGTCTTTCCGAAAGCGCTGGTAGTTTAAAAAATGACGTGTAAAAGTGCCCATTGCGGCCTATTTACTGAATAAGTGATTTGAATTTTGAATTTGAATTCAACTTTTATGGTACAACTCAGTTGGTCCAGAAGAAGATTTTAATCGCATTGATATAATTAGATATATTTTTTATAAATAGCACTCAGCCAGCAGCTCAGATTGCCTCAAAAGGTTTTACTATCAGTCCATTTAATAATTATCGTCAATGGCAGCTAATACTAGTCGTATTATTTATTAAAACCTACTAAAAATATTCCCAGCACATCATGCATCCCTCTCTAGCTATCCGGTATTCCAGTAACAGGTCTACGGGGGCCCTGTAACGTGTTAACTGCTAATTGGAACACAGCAATGCTCATTGTTGTTATGCTAGAGTGGAACGCATCTGTTCTATTATCGAATGAGGAACTGTTTGTTTTTAAATGGCCGCGGAGGGAATGGTTTATTTGGCATCATGGATATTGAGCCTAAAGCACTATACTTAAGTAATTTGTAATTTTAATAGTGGTTTTAATGGTACTTAAACTATATTAAATAACGAAGAAGAAATTACACAAATACAGGGTGTCCATGACCATATAGCTTTAAATGCAAGGTTCGAATCTTGTTCGATTCTACTAGCATTACTGAGCTAGTAAGTACTGGCTCTATACTACGAAGTGCAAAATTCGATTTTCGAAATTAAGTGTTTCTATTTCACATTCCCGCACAGCTCTTTTGGAAACGCAGCATTATTTTTTAAATTTTATTTATTTTCTCAAAAATGTCCGTAAAAGTTGACATTATTCTTTACATATCAGAAGGTGAAGTGCATAGTTTATGGTCAGCGAAAAATTAAAAAGTTAAAAAGATTGCAGGCGCGCTAGCTCGCCTGCAATAATGAATTAGCGCGCCTGCAATCAGTCACAATTTTTTTTAAAGTTAAAAAGGCCATGGAAATGTTGGCACAAGTCGTATACAGCCAAGTCTAATGGCCGGTATCAGATATTTTGTTAGAACTCCGGACTTTTTCTATTGGGTCTGAAAAAGCTTGTGGTGTTTTCGGTGGAAAAATACACTTGCAGTTTATTTTTAATGAAAAAAAGGCGGGAAAGCATAAGAAAAATATTGGAATAAAATTAAATGTTATAATATATTTTGAGAAAAAGTTTATTCTATTTCAGAATTATTCACCATTTTTGAGAAAAGCTTTTTATTAGTCTCGGCTGGAATAGCAATTGCTGGCTTCGTATTAGTTAATACTCATACTCAGCCAGCAATTGCCTACTTCCAGGCCACGACAATAATCTACTGTTATACTTTAAGGTGTATCGACTTACGCTTTCTCTTGACGGACGGTCGTAACATTATATTTTACAGGACCATCTTGTAGCGTCACTACAAAGGAATGGGGATTTTCTTCCAATATCGCTTTTAATATCATACAATAGAGAACACACTCAACACTAAACGTTTCAACGATTTCTCCGTGTGCTATCGTACGCGTATCTTTACAATTGTGTAAAATAATTTTCAAACTTCATCATCATCATCACAGCCTGTATACGACCCACTGTTGGACACAGGCCTCCTCCCAGAATAAAAGGACTTTGGCTGTAGTTCCCACGCTGGAGTAGAGCGGATTGCCAACTTCACACATACCATTGAATTTCTTCGTAAGTTTGTGCATTCCTTCACCGTAAAGCTCGTGATCAATTTCAAATGTATGTAATTTCGCACGTGAATTTCGAAAAACTCAAAGACTCCTGTGGAGTGAATGGGATGAGCGAGTGAGTTGGAGTTTGGGTTACAATGGCTCACCCGGAGCCTAAGAGCTGTTGTCTGTTATTTCTCTTGCTGTCAGGGTACTTATTCCATTTTCAATTTTTAATAAACTTTTTACAAGCTTTAATTTAGTTTCACCTGTCCCGTTGTCTGTCTGTCTGTCTTTAATCAAATCTTGCAAGTTAAATTTGATCAACTTCCATTAGTCAGATTGACTTGAAAGTTGAAATACTTGATCGTAAACCGCGTGACAATACAATAATCTAGTGACATCCTGGTAGTCCAGCCAAGATCGTCTCCGCAGGACGGAATAGCATCGACTTGAAATTTGATATGCAAATGTAGTTTGGGTGACAATGTAACTACAGTCAACAAAAAGTACAGTCAGCATAAAAGCTTGTATTAAAAATGTTTTTTTCATCATCATCCCAGCCTATATACGTCCCACTGCTGGGCACAGGCCTCCTCTCAGATCAAGAGGGCTTGGGCCATAGTTCCCACGCGGGCCCAGTGCGGATTGGGAACTTCGCACGCACCATTGAATTCATGTGCGGAATCACATTTGAAATTTACCACGAGCTTTGCGGTGAAGGAAAACATCGTGAGGAAACCTGCAAAAATGTTTTTTTATGGTGAGGTTATTATTTACTTTCGTTTGTAAAGTTGTTTTCCTTTGCACGATTCCAGATACATTAATATTATCCTTCTTCATCCTTCGTTGGATTTTGTAGCTACATTATGTCCCCTAGTTATTCGGAAACGCGTCAGGACCGCAGGTGCGCCCGCAGTCATATTTGTCAACGAGTTCTAAACAGTATTCCGATTATTTTTGATTATTTTTCTGTAATAAATTACTTATTCTTGCTTTTAATCCCAACGCCAAAGAGGTGATATAAGTTTGACTATGTGTATATGTGCTTGATTGTGGTATCATAGCAGTGGCGTAGCTAAATAACCTAGGGCCCTGGGGCAAATAAAAAAATGGGGCCCACTGCTATCAAAACTGGTAAGGTTTTTTGAAGTAAAACATTATATATACAAATACTTTAAAAATGCTAAGCAACTTTATCATCAGCTATAAAGCAGAATTTCGAGGGCCCCCTGAGCTTGAGGGCCCCGGGGCACTGCCCCGCCTAGCCCCTTGGTAGCTACGCCACTGTATCATGGCTCCAATGTAATGCGTAGATTTTGATGCAGTTTGAATTAATCGAGATGGTTCTTAGCTAAGTTTTATTATACTTCCTTTTTTAGGGTTCCGTAGCCAAAATGGCAAAAAAACCCTTATAGTTTGGCCATGTCTGTCTGTCTGTCTGTCCGTCCGCGGCTTTGCTCAACGACTATCAATGCTAGAAAGCTGTTATTTTGCACGGATATATAAGTAAACTATGCCGACAAAATGGTACAATTAAAAATTAAAAAAATAAAATAAAAAAATCTTCCCATAGATGTAAAGTGGGGGTGTTTTTTTTTTCTCATCCAACCCTATAGTGTGGGATATCGTTGGAAAGGTCTTTTAAAACCATTAGGGGGTTGCTAAAACGATTTTTCGATTCAGTGATTTGTTTGCGAAATATTCAACTTTAAAGTGCAAATTTTCATTAAAATCGAGCGCCCCCCCCTCTAAAATCTAACCCGGTGAGTGGAAAAATTTGAAAAAAAAACAGGATGGTAGTAAGTATATCAAACTTTCAAGGAAAACTATAACGGCTAAGTTTGCTTGAGAATTATTAGTAGTTTATGAGTAAATAGCAGCCTAAGGTATAAAATATACCTAAACTTGGAAGATTCCGTATAAAATACGAAATCCTTAGAAAAATATTACTTAATTTTTTCGTAATGGCTACGGAACCCTAATTTGGGCGTGTCCGACACGCTCTGGGCCGGTTTTTTATTATTCTGGTCAGCCTTTACTACTCGTAACCACTACTAGGTTCACAACCGACGAAGACCACTCAGATGATAAAAGTGTAACGACTTAGAAGAAGAAGAATTATTTTAACCGCTTACAACAAATTACAGAATTAAAATCTAGTTCAAAATCAAGGATCCTCATACAAGACACGTGTTGATCGCTGCAGAACCTTTCAAGCGCGAGTTCAACTTACTCTTTGTCAGTTTTTTAAACTTCTGCCTAAGTACCCAATCTCCTTACCACAATATTTCCTCAAAATTTTCTTCAGCTCAAGAATAAATTTAATACACAAAAGCAACCACTATAAATTCAAATCTTGCAAGTAAAGCTTGGTACACACACGCAGCTATCGGCCGCAGGTGTGTACGCAGTCTAATGCTATGTTGTTGTGAAACACGGCCAGATTGGTTTACGGGTGTACTAGGGTTCGAGAGCGAGATTCCTTTTTAACGTGACGCAAAAAAGAGGTGTTATGAGTTTCACCGCAATGTGTCTATGCGGTAAAACAATTACTTTGCTCACCCGCGACCTTATTATAGCTACCTACATTTATGCAAGAAATGTGTGTCCATGCGATTACTTCACCTTCAAACTGTAAGAACCCATCTATCACCACCACCACACTACGTTTCGAACTCAACCAGAGCACCATAACCGTTCATGCTACCAGATGTTAGACTAACAAACCAAAATGTCATAACTTTTTTTTTATCTATTATTTTGTTTTATTAATTTTGAGTTTTTCTTTGAGCTGTAATTCTATTTAGTTTGTCATTTTTCAATTAGTTTTAATATCATTAGTAATCTATTAAATCGAGTGGCTTTAATAATGAAAATTGGAAATGATTATCCTTAAATTAAACATGATGTTATTATTATTATTACTGACTGAGTTAAAATATTTGTATGCCGCAAGGAATATAGAATATAGAAACGGAACAGCTGTATTTAATTTAACTCGTGTTTTAACAAATAAATATCTTCATCTTTAAAATCGGCATGTATGGCATGGTATGGTGTCGTATGAAAAACATATTATCTCATTTTTAGGGTTCCGGAGCCAAAATGGCAAAAACGGAACCCTTATAGTTTCGCCATGTCTGTCTGTCTGTCTGTCCGTCCGCGGATTTGCTCAGAGACTATCAATGCTAGAAAGCTGTAATTTTGCACGGATATATAAGTAAACTATGCCGACAAAATGGTACAGTTAAAAATTCAAAAAAAATAGATTCAGTGATTTGTTTGCGAAATATTCAACTATAAAGTGCAAATTTTCATTAAAGTCGAGCGTCCCCCCCCTCTAAAATCTAAACTGATGGGTGGAAAAATTTGAAAAAATTCAGGATGGTAGTAAGTATATCAAACTTTCAACTAAAACGGCTAAGTTTGATTGAGAATTATTAGTAGTTTATGAATAAATAGCAGCCTAAGGTATAAAATATACCTAAACTTGGAAGTATCCGTATAAAATACGAAATCCTTAGAAAAATATTACTTAATTTTTTCGTAATGGCTACGGAACCCTATTTTGGGCGTGTCCGATACGCTCTTGGCCGGTTTTTGTTTTTTATTCTCATTAGTCATTAATATTTATATCTTTGAAGCCATGAGTTTTGAAATAAATTGATTGTTCCACTGACATTTATTTTAGATTACAATATTGATTTAGTGTATACCTACACCAGAGCACAGATTATCTTTATACCGAACCATATAGTAAAGAAGAGAGACATGAAAAAGCCCAGGTGTGTAGCAACATTAATAATTACGATTCGCCGCGTCCCGCGCTGAACTGTATTTGTTTTCGATTACTTTTTGACATATTCCCTTTTTATCTACGCAAACAATCTTTTTTCGACTGGAATTACTTTATTATTACAACCAAAAGCGCTATTACTGGAGCTGCCTTAAGCTCTTATGCTACAATTGATTGAATCAGGCGTTACTTTGCGGAGGTTCATATCAATGAACTAAAATAATTTCTTTGCTCACCCGCGACCTTATGATAGCTATGTTTATGCAAAATATGCGAGTTCATGCAGTTCCTCCACCTCCACACTATAAGAACACACACAAATCAAACAAACCCATCTATCACTACCACCACACTACACTGACGCGTTTCGAACTCAACCAGAGCTCATCTTCAGAGCAACACAACCGTACTAGCTGTAGATGTAGATGTGTCATGTCATGTGTGTTAGGTCACACAAAGAAACTGGAAAAGTCAGGATTTAACTTATTCCGAATTTGGTGACCTCCGCCCAAACCATAAGTTAGGGTTAGATGATAGGTATCACTTAATAATATTGAAAATCTGTTTAAAAAAATATATACCTCGTTGAGTTTCTTGCCGGATTCTTCTCAACAGAGGTTTTTCCGAACCGATGGTACTTTTTTTTTGACATTCATAAGTGCTTGTTATAGCCTAAATTGAATAAAGATATTTTGACTTTGACTTTGAGTTAGGTGAGGTCTTGTCCAATAGTGGACGTCCTAGGGCTCATATGACGATGTATGATATTGATGTTTTTTTTCTGATATTCCTGGGTAGGGTTATAGTAGGTAATTGCCAATATGATGGCGACTGTACCTACCATAGACACATCAACATGAGGCATAGAAGTGCCACGTGAACTGAAAGTGCGAGGTATGTACATAATTCAAAAGCCTGACTCATTCGATAACGAAAAGTCGCCTAACTAACCTATTTAAAAAGCCTCTAAGTTCTTTGAAATTCATGTACCAGGTGCAGTGTTGCAGGTGGTAGGACCTCGTGCAAGGTCCGCCCGGATTGCTACCACCATCTTGCTCGCTAATCCTGCCGTGAAGCAGCAGTGCTTGCACTGTTGTGTTTCGGCGTGGAGAGTATCTTAGGCCTCTAGGTTGGCAACGCATCTGCAATCCCCCTGGTGTTGCAGGTGTCTATGCGCGGTGGTGATCTCTTACCATCAGGAGACCCACTTGCTCGTTTGCCATCCAGTCGAATAAAAAAAAACAAATTACATTCAAAATTTACCACGAGCTTTACGATGAAGAATGGGACACTTGACACCAATTGACCTAGTCCCAAACTAAGCGAAGCTTGTACTATGGATACTAGGCAACGGATAAACATACTTATATAGATAAATATATACTTAAATACATATTAAACATCCAAGACCCGAGAACAAACACTCGTGTTATTCATACAAATATCTGCCCCGGCTGGGATTCGAACCCAGGACCTCAAGCTTCGTAGCATTGTGAAACCTGCTTCAATCTGCGAAGCAATCCAATGGTGAGTGAAGTTCCCCATCCGCACTGGGCCCGCGTGTCCAGCCCAAGCCCTCTTATTCTGATAGGAGTGCCCAGCAGTAGGACGTATGTAGGATGATGATGATGATGAGTAAAAACTAAAGTGGTTCATGAACCGTTAGTACAGGTGTCATCGACCCCTGCACACAATACGGGGCTAAATGCAGGTGATTACAGGATGTGGCTGTAATGAGGCGATCGATTACAGAGCGCACACCCGCTGGGGCTAGTGGTTACCCTCTAAGTTCCTTTTACTAGATAAGCGATACTGGTTGATAATTAAAAAACGGCCAAATGCGAGTCGGACTCGCGCAAGAAGGGTTCCGCGCCATTACCTTTACAACATTAGACATTAGCAAAAAAACGAACAAAAAATATTTTATTGTATGGGAGCCCCCTTAAATACTTATTTTATGATAATTTAATTATTTATTTTTACAGTGGTTATACAACTAAAGATTCTGTACCAACGATTGTCAGTAATTTTGATGCATTTTGTTGTTTGATTTCTGAAAAGAAAAATTGTTTAGTTAAATAAACCCGGGTTACTGAAGTCTTAAATTTTAGTACAGTCAAGGGCAAAGATATGTATACACGGCCTTAATGTTAAGTGCATAAAATCTTCTTTAGTAACAGGTTATCAGAAAATTACAATTTGGACATTTATAATGTTTATTCCAAAATAAAGAAAAGAAAGAAAGAAGACATTTATTCACTAATACGAAAGACACACAAAGACAATGAAATTGACACAATTACACACAAATAAACCAAAAAAGAAAACACATGAAAATAGTAATATAGTACACAATTTTGTGTGTCCTCGCAAAAGCGAAACGGTCGCGCGTTGAGTTCAAATAAGACCGAAATCAACGCGAGGCCCCTGGGACAATGTCGCGACGCCCCGGGGCTTCGCGACGCACAGTTTGGGAAGCCCTGCCTTAACCGATGACCACGACGTGTCAAGTGTTGCAACTTAGAAGACATTGTCTGCTCAAATTTCGTTCTGCCTCAAGACTATACCACGCGCCATATAAATCTGCCTAAAAGTTCATTACTTGACGCATTTTTGAGATACGTTTTTTATGCGACGTCTTTACTTTACTCCCGGATTGTGTTCGAATCGCTTAACGGTATAGTGCCTATTCAATTATTGGAATTATATACCTTTATAGTTTTTGTGGTACTAGTCGTGTCAATGAACTTTTAGGCAAAGTTAGGCGGCGGAAGGTATATAGTGATGTTTTTAATGATTGACCACAGTTTCGGATCGGCAAGCGCAGCGTAGTACGTCCACCCACGAGATAGACGGATGACCAGGTCAAACCCGCAGGTCCACGGTCGATGCAGGCTGCTTCCAACCGAACCAACTGGAGGTCTATGGGGGAGGCCTATGTCTAACAGTACACGTCCTGTGGTTGATATGATGATGGTATGACCACAATCGCCCGCGGGTGTGCTGGCAGGTGTGCAGCTTGTTTATTTACGTGCCGTGTCTATCGCGTGTATTGTGCTGTACAGAGTTATTGGACTGCCCTAGGGCTGCCACAGAAGCAATGGTAAAATTAATACATATAATAGGGAATTATACATGCATGTAGAAAAGATAACCGTTGAGGGAGAAAAGTCTTCGAGTGGCGACCACGAACCGGAAGACGAAGCGTTGGCAGGCCTCCCCAGGTGGACTGACGACATTGTGAGAGTGGACCGGTGGATGCAAGTGGCGAGTTGTCGTTCATTGTGGCGTTCTAAGGGGGAGGCCTTTCAGGGGAGGGAGGGTTCATGCCCCGAGCGTCCTGGCCTTTGTTTAGCAGTGGAAGTTTTCCGGTTTTGATGCGAGGCCCCGGGTGATTGGCCTGCCACCCCCTAAGGCCGCGGCTGATGAGGCGGTTCATTTACCTCGCCTCGCTCCGCTCAGCTGTTTCCACCAGAGACGTGCTGTGCGAGAATGTAAATGAAGTGCTTCTATTGGTTGAAAAACACATTACTAGCAACACGTCGTCGCACATTATTGGTGGTAGGTAAAGCTGCTCTAGGGGCAGCCCTAGATGAGTAGGCAAGCCATGCGTGCGGTTGTTTCGGCTATGGCTATGATTACGGGATGATTTAGCCCCGCTCCAAGCGATGGCCCGGTGGAGAGCCATTCAAAGGGTTATCCACAGACCTACAACTATTAATACTTAATTAATTTCCTTTTTTCTGAAAATATTCTTGTTTTTATGTAAGAGCGCATGCAGGTCACCTGACGGAAAGAAAACACCGCCGCCCATGGAGACTCGCAACTCTCTCTTTGTCATTTCCAAGTTCAATATCTCAAACATGGCTGATTCGATTTTAAACAGTTTATTTTCAAAATGCAATTTATTTAAATGTACCTAAGTAATTATTTTATAAATTACATCGATTTTAATGATAATGAAACATAGTTAAGAACAGTTGCAAGGAAACTTACTTTAGGTTAAAAGGGGGAGGGGAGTTGCGCCTTCGGACCTCCCACTCACTGTACCAAGCACAGTAGCAAAACTACTACTTCACGCCGGTATTCTGTGGGAGTGTGGTACTAACCCGGTCGAGCCGGCCCATTCGTACTGCAGCCAGCAGTGGTTTACAATAAGACTCTACCACATCATTCATTTTGAGATAAAAAGTATTTCTTTGCTCTAAATATGCGGGTTCATGCAGTTCCTCCACCTCCACACTGTAAGAACATACACAAATCACACAAACCCATCTATCACAATCACCACACTACACTGACGCGTTTTGAACTCAACCAGAGCTCATCTTCAGATCAACACAAGCGTACACCGTGCTACCAGATGTTAGACCACCAGATGTGGTACCAGATGAACACGCATATTTTGCATAAACTTGTCTATCTCAAGCTCGCGGGTGAGCAAAGAAATTCTTTTAGTTCATTGATTTTGAGATATTGAACTTTGAAATGACACGTATTTTTCTTTGTGTAAACAAGTGTAAATATTTTTTTCTCTCTTCCACTTTCTCACTCTTTCAATTGTTATCGAAGCAAAAGTAAACTAAAAAGAAGCACCTAATCGTGAGTATCAGTTATGCAGCGCTAAGCAATATTTGATGTGCGCGGAGGGTAGCCAATTACGGCACGGCAATTGCACCGGCCCGGCGACCGGCGGAACTGCCGGCACGGCCACGGAACCGGGCGGCACAAGAAACTCAGGAGATAGTTATATAGTTAGGTACTGCCGCGCCTCATCATCCCATTGGAGATTATTTACGTCCAACTGATGGGGTAGGTACAAGCCTCCTCTCAGAATGAGAGGCATAGGTCCGTAGTTCCCACGCGGGCCCAGTGCGTTGCAGTTGTGTGCAGGTTTCGTCACGATGAGTTCCTTCACCGTAAAGCTCGTGGAAAATTTCAAATGAATTTCGAAAAACTCAGAATTGCGGGCAGGGGTTTGAACCCACGAGGCCAACTGCCGCGCCTAGAGACGACAAATTAAACGAGCATGCGGGTCACCTGATGGGAAGCAATCACCGCCGCCCATGGACACCTGTCAACACGAGGGGTATCAGAGGTGCGTTGCCGGTTGATCCCTAAGTTGTACCGCTCCGGAAATACTGCCCCAGACGCTGGTTCCATACCTTACCATGGTTTGGTTACATAGTTCTTTGTCGGATAGTCTTGTTGCGGATTTCTTCAGAGAAACTCCAAGCATAGCTCGTCCCAGCTCGCTGAGCGACTTGAACTGGTGGATTGGCCGCACTGTGAGTGTCCACGTTTCAGCAGGGCTACTTCGAAACTCGCAACTCGAAGTTCGTGTCGTGCGGTCCCTCTCGCTCTCGTATTAAATAGTATAAGTTTCAGAGGGACCGCACGACACGAACTTCGAGTTTCGAGTTTCGGAGTAGCCCTGCAGCTCCGTACGTCACGACGGTAGACGCACTGGTTGAAAACGTTCGTTTATGTTTGATCGCTGTTTATCCGGCCCCGAACCAAAATGACAACTACATTTGTATTCAAAGGCTAAACGTAAAGTTTTACAGCCGCATCCAATGTAAATCAATTCGTGGAAGTTACCGCAAACCGACGAATAAACAAAGAATCAAGGCCGTCCGGTCGATATAACCGAGGGAATAAACCGAGCCGGGTTAAATTTGGTGAGAAAGCGATGCTATCCGTGTATCTGTTTTGGATTTCCGTTTCGATACCTATTCAGATTTGATTTCGTTTTAAGACTGCCGAGCAAAGAACTTATCTAATACATTCAAATGAGCAATTCTTGATTATTTATTTAAAGAAAGAAAGAAAGGTTTATTTTGGCTCCATGTACCACCTAAAAACTAAGACTAAAACTAGCACTAAAACTATGTTACTTGGTGACACGGCAGGATACCAAAAAGGGCAGAGCAGATGTGCAGTAACGATGGTTTTCTGTTCTGGTGTGGGTGTGGTGGTGTGTGTGGTATTTACTAGTTCTTACTGCGGCTTTGCAGGCTTAAAGCTGCATTCACATTTATCTGTCGTGTTGTGTCTTGATGCTCTCGTCTCTCTCTCTATAGCTTGTGATGCGACACAACACAAGCCGTCACAACACACTGCATCAGATAAATGTGAACGCAACCATATAATATGTATGGAACCGATACCGTTCTAATGCGTCACGACACAACACGACAGATAAATTAAGCTGAATTAAAATTCCGGGTATTTGCTAAAATTCTTGTGGGAATTTCCTAAAATTACAGTGTATATGTCACTATATTGTTGCATGAAAAAATTGGTGCCAAATTTCGTGTCTATAACCGTAGCGGTTGTTATTTAACGCGTCAAAGCTACGTTATTAAAGTTTATATGGGTGGTCGTTAAATTCCTTAAATTTTTACAGTTTGGATGACAATTTAGTATATATATATAGAACTCTGTTCTACAATAGAGCTCTCTCTGCAGGCAGATGTTATATATATATATATATATATATATATATATATATATATACATATGCTCCACACTACATAATAATCACACAAGGGCGAAGGGCGAAGCAGGGCGTCACATGTAAACCTTTTGTTTGTACCACCTGTCTAATGTTATGTGATTTTCAATAAATAATTTTGAATTGTATAATACACACACACACACACACACACACACACAAACATCACGCCTGTATTCCCAAATGGGGTAGGCAGCGCACCGCTTCGGAGCCACTTTAGCAATTTTAGGTTTTAAGCTAATAATTGTATTATGTAAGTACCAAAATTTCAAGTCAATCCAATACTAGCTTTCATTTATTTGATATTGTACCAATTAAAAAAAACACCCCTTAATTTTTTTTTAGTGACGCCATTTTGAAATATTATATACTTACGCTAAGTTACTTCGACAGTTTTGTCGAATCTAATGATAGATACTTTACCCTACCTACATATGCCCGAAAACCATAACCCTCCTTCGAGCAGTTGGGCAAAAAGTATAATAACAGAGCGGAAAAGAGTTGTCCATCTTCCCGTCATGTTAGCATAATACCTCATAATTCCTGGGCAAAAGAATCAATCGTAAATAACCAAATCCGGGTACGTTTCAGCCCGTTTTACATATAAATTGCCCGCGCACGCCACTCCGTAATTGCAGTGCAAAGGTGCTCCCATAAATATTGTTTATTGCCAAATTTCGTATAATGCTAGTATACTCGGAAATTTACTCTGTTTGTGGCGATTTCGCTGCGCGCCCGGCGTTCTGGGGCTATTGCTGGGCAAAGATAGAGTTCGCTTAACACATCAAGAAGCTTAGGACGCTGGGCAAAATGAGTACCGTAAACTGCTTCAACTTTGCCTTCTGGCCCCAACATTGCCTGATTCGATTTAGAGTCGATAACTTAGCACTCTTATAGGTTATAAACTTTTATCTACACGGGAATTATTATTACGGGGGATAAAAGTTTAAAAACCTAGAAGGATGCTAGTTATCGACTCTAAATTGAATCAGGCAATGTTGGGGCCAGAGGGCAAAGTTGAAGCAGTTCACGGTACGGTCACGAGCGTTAGCTTAGGGCCCATTTCGTCAAAAAATCCATTAAATTCTCCTTTGTCATACAAAGTGACAGATATTCGATTTTAAGTTGGTCCCAAATTAACGCTCGTGGCTGTTACTAAGTAGATCCTTGGTTTATGGTTTGGAAGTCGGTAGTTACCTTTAAAAGGGTAGAAAGGTGTTTCCTGAGAGGTAGGTAATGAATAAGATTATTTCATTAAACATTACGGATAGACATGCAACGGAAGAGTTACTCTACTTGTGTTTTGGATGTGAATGACAACTGTCTACAATTGGGGTTACTTATCTATTTTTTTACGATGTATAGTAAATCGAAAACCATTTAGAGACAATGTTTTTTTAATTGCTACTCGTTATGTATATATATATAATTTTAATAAAATTTGTATACTAAACCGATTTATTTTTGATTAAATTTTATTTTGTGGACCGATAAGCTGGGTTGTGTTCGATGCCCAGTTGGGGCAGATATATATATTTTTATTCGACTGGATGGAAAACGAGCAAGTGGGTCTCCTGATGGTAAGAGATCAGCACCGCCCATAAACATCTGTAACACCACTGTGTATTGCAGATGCGTTGCCAATCTAAAGGCCTAGATGGGATACCTCAAGTGCCAGTAATTTCACCGGCTGTTTTACTCTCCACGCCGAAACACAACAGTGCAAGCACTGCTGCTTAACGGCAGAATTAGCGAGCAAGATGGTGGTAGCGGTCCGGTGGTTGTATGAATAATACAGATGTTTGTTCTGAGGTCATTAAGGAAAATTAGGTACGACGACGAGCGAAGCGAGTGCACTAGCCGGCGAAGTGTCAAGACCTATTTTATTAATTTTAAGACAACAAATTAGCTCCTACTTAATTACCATCGCTGGTTATGATGTTACAAGGAGAAAACATGAGAAATATCATAAATCAGTCATTTCAAAAAACTCACGAGGTCTACATTTAACAGCAACTAGTTAAAACTATTGCGTTAGCTTTAACGCATTCACTGCCACCTGACTTCCACTGGTGCCACTGACGCTCGTGTGCGTTCAAAATGTATGAATAGTTATGACAGCGGCACCGGGTGAAGTTCCGATAACGCATATGTGCGCCGGTCGCGGTGAATGCGTTAAAAAAAAGTTGTAAACGTATCGTACTCATTTTAACAGTTCGCTAGTCAAATACATATCCTAAAATAACATCGGGTACATTTTCCTTTATAGATTTCGAGCAATCTCCGAGAAGGCGAAAGATTATTTGGGCTGTATTGAAAAGGTCGTGTTGGAAAAGGCTGAGTTTTATTATAGAGAAAGGCGTTACTCCGGATATACGGGACTGTAAAGATGTTCGAGATAAACATGTATTTTCACTTACTAAATATAGCTAAATAAAACCGCAGAGCGTTCTGAATGCGTAGAAGCGACTTCGTTTCAAAATTAGGAATGTTCTTCAACAATGCCATCAGCCGGAAGACGCGTTCACTGTTAAACAAAGACCTTCATTTTTAAATGACACAATGGACGACCTTGCCTTCACCCCTCGATTGCCCGTTTAGGGGGAGGCTACAAATAGTGCAGCATCAGCTAAATGCTGAAATTCGAGCTTCATTCTTGTGTTGCACCATAGCTTGATAACCCTGTCCACAATACCCAACCCCGTAGCCGATTCTATGCCGCTTCCTGCCTGTGAATAAGTAGCTTGGCAACTGTAGAAGACTTCGCTAGCACAACCTTATGGTATATTAGGGGATAGACCTCCATAGTTGCACCCATTACAGTTTTATATTATTTTCGTTAAGGCCTTTTCGTGTTAATTTTGGCCCCTTGAAGGTCTTTCAAATGACCGGTCCCGTGGGCCCTGATCGGATCCAATACCAACATAATAATAATAGTCTACTAATGCAGATTTCCGCAATTTTTTTGTGTTCAGGGTACATCTAGAAAAACAAACATTTTTAGAGGTACTTACGTCCATAAATTAAAAATCCTGGTTTACATCTGTGTAAGTATTTTTCTTTCTATTTAGCTTTATGTGATAACGTTATTTTTCCCTGGCACACCAACTAATGACTACGGTACACCAGTGTGCTGCGGCACACACTTTGCGGAACACTGTACTAATGTGTAATCGCTAATAAACAAGACTTTAACTGAAACAAGCCACCATTTCCTGAAAACTATGACATCGGGTCTGTCAAGAAAAGGGCTTATACTTTCTTAAAAGACCGGCAACGGACCAATGACTCTCCTTGAGTAGTTGGTACTGTACTAACTTCTTGCGTCCGTTGATTTGATACTGGCAGCATAGTTCCATTTTTGAATAATAATATTGAACGGACGCAAGGGTGTTAAAGAGAAGACTTGTATCCGAGCTGCCAACGTAGCGAGTTGATTTGGAAATACATATGAAAAGATCATAAAGAAGTGTTTTTCTTAATATAATAGAATATTTTTAGGATAGTGGACCGTCCGTCCACTACAGTACTCATGGGCAGCGGTGATCATTTCCCATCAGATAACCCGCTTGCTCGTTTGCCTCCCTCTCATAATAAAAAAATGAAGTATATAGTTTTCCACAAAGTGCGTGTCATACGTTGGTCTGTGGCGAAAACGGAAAGTATTCCAATCCTATGTAGATTCGCTAAATGCCCGCGGTTCCCGAATCCCGCTGTTGGCCGAGGCTCTTTTCTTTTTCATTTCCTTCGAACAGTCGTACAAACAAATGTCTATTTGTAGGGGGGGAGTGTAAGCGATCGCGCTGGGGCGGCTTTTGGGAAAATGACTCGGGAGACATGGGCAGGACCCTACACCCTCAGTGATTGATAATGGATCGTTCACAATCATGTTTAAGTAAAACCTCCCCATTTTTAATTACAGTGACCATGCATTTAGTAAACAATTTAATAGGTACCATCAGCCAAATAAGTGGTCCATAAATTTTTATACAAGTTCCTATCAAATGAATATGTCGCTAAAGTCGAACTTTTAAGTTGACAGACACGTCTATTGGCATTATTGTTATATGACATGACATGCAAACGATTATCAACTTTAGGGTGGTAGACAACATATTTGGATGATGGTACTTTTTGTTTTCAACATTAAAAAAACTCACTTACGATAGTATTGTAGCTTTAACTAACTGAATCCAGTAGGGTTGGTCCTACTCACGTGTTCCGTTTCATCCTGTATAGTATACTTCTTCTGTATAGTAAACTTCGATCTTATTTAGTTTTTTTTTAATACTTGTTTCATCATCATCATCAGCCGGAAAACGTCCACTGCTGGACAAAGGCCTCCCCCTTAGAACGCCACAATGAACGGCAACTCGCCACTTGCATCCACCGGTTTCCCGCCACTCTCACGATGTCGTCAGTCCACCTGGTGGGAGGCCTGCCAACGCTTCGTCTTCCGGTTCGTGGTCGCCACTCGAGGACTTTTCTCCCCCAACGGTTATCTGTTCTTCGAGCGATGTGGCCTGCCCATTGCCACTTCAATTTGCATATTTTTCCAGCTATGTCAGTGACTTTAGTTCTTCGACGAATTTCCGTATTCCGGATTCTATCGCGCAAAGAAACTCCAAGCATAGCTCTCTCCATAGCTCGTTGCGTGACTCTGAGCCTCTCTAAGAGGCCAACAGTCAAGGACCACGTCTCAGCGCCATAAGTCGATCACTAGCAACACACACTGGTCGAAGACTCTAGTCTTCAGGCACTGCGGAATATTGGAAGAGAAGACACTTACTTGTTTACTTTTAGGTATTTTTAATTAGCTGTTGCCCGCGACTCCGAAGAATTCGTTTATCGCTGTCCTCCGGGAGCTGCGTGATTTCCAGAGATATAAACTATGTTATGTTCTATGTTCAGCAGTGTTTAACCGTGAAGAGATAACATAAGCAGAAAGATATATAAGAAGTCAGGATTTTACTGATCCTAATACAGACAAAAACAAAATCGAAACTGGTTCATCATTCACCAGTTTAAGTACTTACCTAACCTATTTTTAGACTACTAGACTTGTTATTTTTTAGTTTTTGTTTTTAAGTTTTTTTAAGGCAAGCAGTTTTAATTATTATATTTTTAATGCTTTTGTGAAAATTGCAGCTTAACAGTGTTATAACTTGAAATTTTGCTATGTGGGGGTTTACCGGGGATGAACAATCGAGTTAGCTTGGTCTTATCTCTGTTTTTTTTTTTTTTATTCTACTGGATGGCAAACGAGCAAGTGGGTCTCCTGAGATCACCACCGCCCATAGACACCTGCAACACCAGGGGCATTGCAGATGCGTTGCCAACCTAGAGGCCTAAGATGGGATACCTCAAGTGCCACGTGTTCTGTCAAGTTTTACTCTGCAAGCGGCAACTTCTATGGCAACGTCAGTATACGATAGCGAATTCTACAATCTTTTTGTACGCACTGTGTTCCCTCCTAAATCGCTACAACTCCCACCCAACCATACTCACAGGCCTTCAATTTCCTCCAACTGTATATGATATTGAATTGCTTCACAGAACATAATGGAGCCCTCTACGTATGTCATGTATGAAATTGTGCAACGAACATACGTCTTTGATATATTACTGTGTGCTGGTGATAAATATACGAGTGAGTTTGTTCGTCGACGCGATGGATTTAGATTATGCCAAGGTTTATTATGAGTTGACAGCACGTTGACAGTTTGTCAGAAAAGGAATTGTTTGAACCATCTATTCAAGATGATGGAATAGCTTATGGTGTTTGATGGTTGGTGTGATATTATGATGTGAACTTACAAGGAAACATAGGTTATTAGCACAGATAGAGATTACACTAGATGATGCAAACACCTCAATCTGTATGAAAACCAACAGTGTCACTTTTTTATATCTACTGTGACGTCTCAAGAGCGAATTAGCGATGTGAATTCCCCGATGTCCGCGCAAAATCGATTCAAATGCACCACCATCCCGCGCCGTGGGGCTCGAGTCAGTCACTAGTCATGATTAGTCAGTTAGCGGTCAGTCTTTGTACGGGGCCAACCCCGACGTTTGGTCGGGGTTCGGACACGCGAAGAAGATGCATTAGCGTAATCTAGTGTAATCTATATCTGTGGTTATTAGTATGGAGGAAGGAATATCACGTACATAATATGCGTTACATTTGCAGTGTTGCCATGTTATTCTTTGCAGAGTTGGCTTGGCTCGGCTTTACAATATAGGTAACAATTTAATTTTAAGTTTTTGTATATATATATATATATTTTTAAGTGAAAATTTTATCGGTATCACTGTATTTACTGATGTAATTTTTTTTTTAATGTATGATGACCCCGATGGTCCCAAAGGAAGACCAGCGCCGTTCGCAAGACCGGCAGATTGCTGATTTGGGACCATTTCGTGGCATACATAAAACTATTTTTTTCTTTATTTTTTTTTTATCCATTGTTCTTATGTTTGTCACGAATAAATGTGACTTTCTTTCTTTCTTTCAATATTGTGTGGATTTAATAGAATAGTTTACATTACAATTATTATTGCCAGGCAAAGCAGGTGGTGGGGGAAGCCAAAACGATCACAGCGCTCGCTACGGCTAATAATGAAACCAATGGTGGACGACCGGATAGCTCAGCGGTTAGAGAACCAGAAGGGCTACTACGAAATTCGAAAATCGAAGTTCGTATCGTACCATCCCTCTCAGGCCCTGGTCGATCGGACCCCCGCCGCCCGCGGCGTGCATCGCGTCCACCCGCCGCAATGCTTCAATAGTTATTTATGCAACTGTATCATAATAAGGGCCATTGAGACACGAGTGCGAGTTTCATAATAGAAACGCATGAGTGTCTCAATGGCTGATTAGGGCAGAAGTACCGGTTTTGGCCACCTTAAGCCCGTGTTTGGCCAGTTGACGTTTGAAGTCATATATAAAAAGTTATAGTATTAAAATAATATGCTTAGTGAGTTTAAAAAGTTTATACTGAAGCGAATAAAGTTTGTAATGATTTATTACTATAAATTTTCAAACGTATATTTAAACAATAAATGGCCATAAACGGTACAGTGTACAGTTGCATACATTACTTTTTCTACGAGCTCAAACATAAAAAATTAAATAAATAATGAATACTTTACATAACAGATAATAAATGTTTTTTTCGATTTTAAAGGTAGCCAATTATCGCTCACTTCCATTCCATTAGTAAGATAACGCCCATAGTTGCCACCGCTATGTGGCTCTGTCATCATGCACGGTCCCAATAATACAATGATTTATTATTTATTGAATTAATATAGTAAACAGAACAAGAGATGTGTAGAGAAAAGAGATGTGTGTGGTGTGTGGGCAGCGCTGCAGCTCTGGTTACAGGGCTACGGCACATGCTGAGCTGAGTGCTTTTGGCATCACACTACAGCACAATGTCTCTTATTTTCCTCTCTTCTCCTATTTATGTTTTTACTGTGTTTTTGTTGTGATGTAGTGTGTTTTTCTTGTCAATAAATGTTGTGAGTTTGAGTTTGAGAAAATTATAATGTTAGTAGATTATTCTACGCAAGCCCAGAATAGATAATACGGAAACTGACAGGAACCCAATTCATTAAGAAAATAACACACCGCTAACAGACAAATCACAATCCTTATTTGATGTCGACAAAAATATAACTTAAAGGAGCGGCCACACCGCTGCTCAAAATACGGGAACGGTACGGAATCGCTGTTACGTGCCGTAAACGTCACGATTTTGGGTGGAGCGCATGTGTGTAGTAAAGTCCTGACGTTTACGGCACGGCAGTGCGGTTCTGGAAGGGCTTGCGCTTCACGTATGTGGGTGGGAACTTATTTGACTAAAGTGGCTCCGAGACGGGCCATATTTTCACTGCAATTTGTGGCCGGCAACTATTGGTGTCCCTCTCTTACTCACATGTTAGGCAGGGACAACAATAGTTGCCGGCCACATATTGCAGTGAAACTATGGCCCGTCTAGGAGTCCCTTAAGTCTACAATTTGTATGCATTGCGGCGCAACATAGTGAAACTACTCTTTTTTTAACACCCCATGTATTCTGTACTGTAATTACCTGTGTTGAACAAATAAATGATTTTTCATCACACTTGCTCGTAAACGGTGTCGTAACATGCAGGCTACCTTGCTTGCAAGCCCCCAAATAAAACCCTCGACCTTAATGTGCTTCTCATGAACCCGTGGTCGGTAAATGAGTCATTGCCCGTACTAATTTTGTTGTCATGAAGCCCAAGGTCGGTAAATGAGTCAATGTGCGTTCTGATGCTGCTGCGTGCGGTGCTGCTGCAGGCCCACCTGCACACGCACGCTGCGGCGCATGCTGCGGGAGAGGGAGGGGGAGGGCGGCGCTGCCAAGAGCGCAGCCTAAGGTATTGCCAATATTTAGAACAATTATATTTTTTCTTTTAGAAATATAAAATTTTACTCGCAAATGTGATGAAAAACATTGTATGTCGCACGGGCGGTACTAGAATTACGAACATCGACTCATTAAAGCCCTCAGTCTTCGACTTCGGGCTTCTAATAGACTCTCGTTCGTAATTCCTTATTTACCGCCCTTAAGACACAATGTACTATTGTATTTGTATTTGTATTTGCTTACGGCACGTCACTGCGATTCCGTGCCGTCTCCGCATTTTGAGCAGTGGTTGGCTGCTCCTTCACCAAACTTTGTTTATTTTCTCTCCGCATAGAAGGAATGTATTGATTACAGTAACTTTGTTTGTTTTCTCGTGTCTAAATCTGTACGGGCAATGTATCCAAACACAAAAGTTATCGCAAGAGATCGCTTCAGAGCGATATGCTCAACTTGGTCTGTTGACTTTAAGATACTTCTGCAAGAGTTGCAAGGAAGAAATGGAATATTTGTTTCTTTAACATTTGATGCAGTAATTAGCTTATAAAAATACCGAGTGGCTCATCCCGATTCTCGAGCTCGAGGATTACGGAAGCTTTGTGATATAAAAATCTACCTATCGGTCGCAAAAAAATCGCTGAAACAGATATTTGAACAAATGCATAATATATTATATTGATCAAACCATTTTATCATTTGCCTAGAAAAATCAGTCATTTGATCAAATCCCTGAATCTTTTCAGTGAAATAACGAAAATAGCCAAAAAAGCAACTCGTTTTTCAATTTCAACCGAAATGTTTAGTTTAAGTAGTGATTTGATCAAATCAATAAACACTTTGACGTGACTTGAGTAACGAACTCGCAAAGTCAACTCATTTTTAACCTCCGACGCAAAAGATGGGTGTTATAAGTTTGATCGCTATGTGTGTCTGTGTGTGTGTGTGTGTGTGTGTGTGTATGTGTGTGTCTGTGGCACCATAACTCTAAAACGGGTGGACCGATTTGAATGCGGTTTTTAAATTTGAAATCAGGTTATCTAGCGATGGTTCTGAGACATGTTTCATCAAAATCGGTTTAGTCGTTCTTGAGATATTGAACTTTGAAGTGACAAAGTCGGGGGCTTACCAACTTATTGTTGGTTAGGTTATACTCGTATCGTTACAAGACACATTTTAGCGCGTTTGTTTCTTATTTTTAACCCCCGACGAAAAAGAGGGGTGTTATAAGTTTGACCGCTATGTGTGTCTGTGTGTCTGTCTGTGGCGCCGTAGCTCTTAAACGGGCAGACCGATTTGAATGCGGTTTTTTTTATTTGAAAGCTGGTTTTCTAGCGATGGATCTTAGACATGATTTATCAAAATCGGTTTAGCCGTTTCAAGATCATCAGCTCTTTTGTTCGCTGCGGTAGGAATCTTAGACGCATAATGGATATTTACTTTACTTTCAAACATATTTGGGACCTAAAATTTTGTAGGAATTACAGCAACTAATGTCTATGTCTATGTTTGCCATCATCGTCGTATGAAATAACCTAACCTAACCAACAAAAAAATTGGAAAACCCCCGACATTGTCACTTCAAAGTTCAATATATCCAAAAACGGTTAAACCGATTTTGATAAAACATGTCTAAGAACTATCGTTAGAAAATCAGCTTTCAAATAAAAAAAACCCCATTTAAATCGGTTCACCCGTGTAAGAGCTACGGTGCCACAGACAGACACACAGACACTAGCGGTCAAACTTCACGAGTATAACACCCCTCTTTTTGCGTCGGGGGTTAAAAATTAAACGGTTCGCGCGAGTAAACCCACGGCCTAGTTGTAGTACTTCCTATTTTATCCACGCAAAACTTGCTCCTAGATAGAAGCAATAATTTATTTCAACTTGCCACGCTTATCAATTTGGACGAGGACGAGTTAGGAATTGTTTCTCTTTGATCATACTTTTTGTGCTCCAAAAACTTTGGAATTGATGTTCTACTTGCAAAGTGAGACTTGGTGACCGACTTCTAGAATTGGATTAGTAGCTAGGTACCCACTTATGCCTGCTTGATACTTTGCGATCCTATTTAATGGAATTCTTGGAATAACTTCGTTCACCCGCGACTCTATGATAGCTACGCTTATGCAAGATATACGTGTTCATGCAGTTCCTCCACCTCCTCACTGTGAAAACATACAGAAATCACACAAACCCATCTATCACCACCATCAGAGCTCATCTTCAGAGCAACACAACCTAACACCATGCTACCTTATATTATTGTTTTAGTTCATTGATATGGACCACCGCAAAGTAACGCCTGATTCAATAAATCATATAATTATTTTTTAGGTTGGTCTGGCACACTGCGTGGGTATTAATTTTATACCTATAAATGCAAGTCTCTCTGTCTCTATCTCTCTCCGTGTGTGTATATGTGTGTGTGGGTATCTACTTCACAACCTGGCAGACAGGACAGATTGGGCATATACTTTACATTACCTGGATTAAAGGGGCTCATACACGGTACGATTCGTCTGTACGATCCGTCGCTTCAGACCGATCGAAACGACGAATCGATAGTGTATGTCAAGATCGTTCACGATTTACTTCATCGAAGACGATGTCGGAAATGGGTCCCACTGAAAAACAGCGTTGCGGCTAGCCGTAACAGTATGCTGAGTGGGGTCCACTTTATACTATTCGATGATATTTTTTTTTCTCCATCTAATGTATTTTTATGTGTATCGAATATGTGTTAATAAATGTATCTCTCTCTCTCTCTCTCTCTCTCTCTCTCTCTCTCTCTCTTTCAAAATCCACAGACAGATACAGACGAATCGTACCGTATATATGGGGCCCTTTAATCCCAGAAAACTGAAAAAATCGTATAAAAAAAAATCAGGACATTTAACACCATAAACTAGTAGCTATAAAGGGCTTTACGGCGAAAGATAACATCGTGCACAAACCTGTGAATTCAGTGGTGTGTGTGTGTGTATTTTCCAATCCGCACTGGCCCCCGTGGGAACTATGGCCCAAGAAAATGCAAAGCCAATGGCATTGTGAGAGGAGGCTGGGACGTATATAGGACGGGATGATGATGATGATGATGAAGTAAGGAAGTATGGGTGTAACATAAACAAACATACATACTTTAGTCAAAATACCACAAACGGGACTTATCACGCTGACACACCCGAGTAATATTTACTTCGACGTTTCGACCACATTACAGTGGCCGTGGTCAAGAGTAGAATGGAGTGTGGGGTGTCAAGTCTGCCTAGCAGCGCGAGACGTCGAGGTAAATATTACGCGTGTGTGTTAGCGTGATAAGTCCTGTTTGTGGTATTTTGACTATGAGTGAAAATCACGAAAGTTTAAAACGTTAGAAATATATATACATACTTTAATCAAATGATTATGCTAAGTGGTTTCATCTTAACAGATCAATAGCTGAGACAATGAAGTCGTCAACATAACAGGTAATTAGCTGATGACGAAATGATGATTTCCCCAACGTGGCAACATCACACGCCCCAGTGGCCTGGCAGGCGCCGGCGCAAGCGACGAGCACTTAGCGATGGTTTACTAATGTTTCGGCGAATAAAGTTTGGCAACCTGTTTCATTTCGCAACTTTTCATTTCCCAACTGTTTAATATTTCTGAAACTGTAAATATTTCAGGATTTTTATAAAACTAACCTAACCTAACCTAAAGGGTTCTACACGATGGCTTTGAAATAAATCCTGAAATATTTACAGCTTTAGAGTTTGCGAAATGAAAAGTTGCGAAATGAAACAGGTTGCCAAACGTTACGTTGCGAAAAGGCAGTAATCGCTTAGCGACAAACTATTTATTTATTTATTAATAAAAAATACAGCATTACCGTTAAAAAATCAATACGCTGTATAAATTAGACCAAAAAATAAAAAGACAAAAATACAAAACAGACATAAAAAACTACCTTCAACGTCTTTGGCGGACGGGCGCGCGTTTCCATCCGCAGTTGGAGCGCGTGGATAATATCCGTTTAGCTAGCGGATTGTATTAAACCAATCTCCAATTACGATTAAAACGACCATCAGAAGTTCAATATCACTTAATTAAGTTTCAATGTAACACGACTCAATACTGAGCCATGTTGGAATGATCTTTCTACAATCACGAATTAAAAAGACCATCACGAGTTCAATATCACTTACTATATAAAGGCTCGATGGAACAATGCTCTATATTGAACCATGATGAAACCTTTCTTCTGTAAATTGAGTCCCCGGCCAGCCATTCGGCAATAAACGGCTGTTGCATGCACAATATAAATTAATTTAAATTTATTCTCGACCCAGTGCTTCCATTAAGAAAAATATTTAAAATAATCCTCCTATCGAGTTTGTAATTGTTATACAGCAAATTCTCTGATATTGATATATTTAGCATTTCTCTTAGTAAATATAAGACTGTCATTAGTAGTAGTTAAGTAATGTTATGCCATTTTGAGAATGGGTTATATGCACGTTCTCTCTTTTGCAAGTCGTAGCCTTTTTCTTTTCTTTGTGTGTTTGTTATTTGTTTACCCGTTTTATACTTTATTATTGGGAACTAATAACCTGTGGAAACTTTGATGGTCAATGTTTGATGTCATGTTTACAATGTAAGTTTTATTGTACCGTTTGTGCCCAAATACATAAATAAATAAATCTGTGTTACGGTTCACTAAATTGGTAGCTAGCAGTGGCGTGGTATAAACAATTAATTTGGGTAACCTGCGTGAATTAGGTCTTCCGATGCAACTCTTCGGAGTTAGTGTACACCAGCTTTGCTATACTTGTCATCCCTGACGTCATGTAAACAATTTAGGAAACCCGGTAGGAATCGTGTTGCGACGCGCAACTTCAATGATACAGTTAAACAACTAATGAACATACAAAATAAAAAATATCTTTCATGTTAGACGACGGCATAGTTCCCAGGAGACAGACAGCGTCTCCACGTTGAATGGCCAGGCTCAAACGTCAGCGGAAATAGGAGTCTGTCTTGTGGTCCCCGTATATTAATAATTTATCTAACAATAGCCTTCTCGACAATATACATATGCAGGGTGATTTCGGGGTCTTGGAGCAAAGAATGAGCATCAAACACACTTTTATCAAACGATCACAATAGGATAGGACTTAAGGTATTATATGCCTTAGTTCTTCTTCTTAGAATATCATGGGACACGAATTGACCCAGTCCTAAACTAAGCAAAGCTTGTACTATGGATACTAGGCAACGGATAAACATACTTAAATAGGTAAATGCATACTTAAATACATATTATACATCCAAGACCCGAGAATAAACATTCGTATTATTCATATAAATATCTGCCACTGCAGCTTCGTAGTCAGGTTCTCTAACCACTTGGCCATCATCATCATTGGTCGTCATCATTGTCAACATTGAAAATTACATTTAATCTGTATGAAAAAAAAATTAAAAGTGGTTATAGTCAAAATACAACGCACAGGACTTATCACGCTAACACACACGAGTAATATTTACCTCGACGTTTCGGTAACATTACAGTGGCCGGGGTCACGTGTAGGCACACACAGTAACACAGTGGTTATATTTTTAAAAAGTTGCAGATAATGTAGTTCAGTTTCATAATGTACTTCATTCAATTTAGAATTGGAGGCCACAGCAACATTGTATTGCGTCTGGTCAACTATTTCTTACCTAGCAAATAGTCCAGTACAATAGTCTGGGAGCCGCAAAATAAAATTGTTTTAACGCCACTTTATTTGCGTGTCGTCAATTGTTATTCTAGTACAAATTATAAAGAGATTACAGTTCACGAGCCGCAATACAATGTTGCTGTGGCCTCCAATTCTAAATTGAATGAAGGTAGAGTCAAACCTTGGAATTAAAGGCCCATGGTCAGAGACTCTGTACGGCCTCCAATCTAGTCCAAACAAGCTGGATTCCCACTAACGACCAAAAAAAAATGTGGCATAAAAACCCGACTTAGTCATACAACGCAAATCATCCTGCAAAACACATGTTACTAATTAACTCGGCTCTAATTATTAGGCGAGGCGAATTCCAAAGTTCGCCATTTTTTAATTCCCCGCGCTCCCCGCGCAGTTAACCGACTGGAATGGCTTTAATTAAACTGCAGAAAAAAGTAAGGAAAGGATAAATTGCAAGTCGTGTAGCTTTATTAGTGCGTTGACAAATGTACGTAGATGTTTTCGTGTAAGAACTGCTAGCCCTATAACTCGAAACGTTTAGGTAATTAACTAAATGTAAACAAACTTCTGCTACCAGATTTAGTATGTTCAAAGATTTTAAACATTTTACTTATCTATCATTGTAATACAAACTAGACCAGTGTCTTTCAATACAGAAATTGTAAATTTGAGAAAGTTTAATGGGGGAATTTCAATAATTAAGACATCAATTGACGTTGATTTGTTTACATTTAGTTAAATACCTATCAAAACCGAGTATAGATATGCCTGCTACTAAACGTGGCAGCCTAGTAGTTTGACCTATTTCAAGCAGAGGATCAAGGGTCCTGTTTGAACACAAGTTGAAACCCGCACTAAGAGAAGGCAAAAAAAAAATTGCAATAGTTTATTTTTATTTTTGAATTTTGCTTCTGATAACACAACGAATGAAAAATAAATGCAAAAAGTAACCAATTTCGAATATCAGAACTCAAAAATATATTTTTCACAAAAATCAGGAAAGTTTAAATTTCTCTATAACGGCGAAGGTAACTAAGTTAAGAAGTTGTGACAAACAGACGGATGGTAAAAGGTCACAAAATAAACCACAGAAACGACGGAAAATTGGCTTCGAGCTTTTTGTCGAGTACCCATCAAACAATAATAAAAATTTTGACAAGTAATTACTACAGCGTTCTCTAGAATGATCGTGTAAATCAGTGGTTCCGAAACCTAGGGGTTAAATCAGCTATACTCTGGGTATCTTTTTATTTAAAAATAAAAGTAGGTATAAAAACAGGGACTAAGTATAAAATTAACATATAAAAATTAAAACTAAAACTTACTATCTAAATTTGGATATGTCTGGGAGTACAAAAGAACCTAATAATTAAGACCCAATCTAATTAAATACATAGCTAAATAGTAAAAATTAAAAATGATAGATCACAGCTCAGTAAGTACCTACGGCAGGAGGCATCTCTTTCTCTCACACACACAAACATCACGCCTGTATTCCCAAATGGGGTAGGCAGAGCACACGAAACGTTACCGCTTCGGAGCCACTTTTAGCAATTTTAGGTTTTAATTTTGACAAAAACGATGCAATATAGTGACAGGTTGCTAGCCTGTCGCCTACGGTATACCTTAATCTTCATATCTTTCAGCTGTTATTTTTAACTACTCCATTGTTTAAAAAAATTAACATTGTCAGACTGGTTTTAAAAGTTCAAAGTATTTTTGTGAGTAATAAAGATATTTTTATTTGCTTGCGTTGTACCTATTTATTAAATTTTAAGGGGGAGGGGGGTAAATTCAGTTTTCCCAGAAGGTCATATGGGCAAAGTCTAACAATAATAAAAAGGTTAGGAACCACTGGTGTAAATGTAGCTTGTTTCGCTCTATGCTTGGCTTCGTTCGTAATTGAGTTAGATTTTTGCCGACAGAGGTATGGAACCTTAGGAAAGGTTAGGAAAAAATAAGTTTTGGTAAAAATTTAAAAGGTAAAGCTTTTTTGCTGACTGTACTTTTTGTTGACTGTACTTGTACTAACTACATTTACATACCAAATTTCAAGTCAATAACATCAACCGTTGAAGAGTTCCGTCCTGTGGAGACGATTCTGGCTTGACTGCCAAGATGTCACGGCCAGATTGTTGTTTTGTCACGCAATTTACATAAGTATACCAAATAAGTAAATCCAACTACTGGAAGTTGGTCGTATTTAACTTGCAAGATTAGAGAGAGACAGACAGACAACGGGACAGGTAAAACTTAAAAAAAGCTTGTAAAAGGAATAGCTCAAGTACTACATGACCGCATTAAGCCCCTCAACCGGTCTCGTTCCCTCTCTATACTGTTGCGATCAAGTATCTGTAGTAATGAATTAATTCCTGGAATCAATTCCTGCCTTGGCTTCAAAAGGATTCCTTTATAAGATCTATAATTAAATTAAAATTATATAAATAGGTTGTTTCTCTGCCATGTCACAAGTATTATTGAATTTATCTCCATTAGAAAATTGGATTTACTCGGAATAAGAAATGTTTTATTTTTGCAATTCGATGTATGTTTTTTGCTTGTCGATTTTCATATACCTCCTATCGCGTTAACTTTGTGATGCAAACTATTTTTTTCACTTTATACTGGATCTAGACGACATAAAATGACTTAATACTAAAAGAACTAAAAGAAAACTAAAAAGAACTGAAGACTAAAACAAATGCTCTAGTGCATCAAGTAAAATCTTCGTCTATGATCAAGGCAATTAGGCCTAAACATCCACAAACAAAAAAGTTTCAATTCATTTTTTTAATAATTTTTAATTTGTTTAAAACTAAAAATCAGCCTTACCGGCTCGGGTGGCTATATGAACGTCTCGGATAAAATGGCTAGTTTTATGCTCTTGTTGTACAATCTACTATTTTTTTCAATGTAATAGCGGACAATCGAGCAGTCGGTTTACCTGATGTTAAGTGATTACCGTCGCCCATAGACATCAGCAGCACCAGTAACCCACCAGCCAGTATTCCAGCAACAGTAGTGGAAGGTCTGTCAACGCTTCGTCTTCCGGTTCGAGGTCACCACTCGGGGGCTTTTCTCCCCCAACGGACCTTTAATTTATTTACATTATAAGGCAGTGGGAGGTAGTGACAATAGGTCGTGGTTGATAATCATATTAGTTGAATGAATGAATGAATGAATTAAAAAGTATTTATTTGACATTATTTTTACATAGGTTTTTTGCACATAGGCCTGCAAAACTGTTTACACAGTTTGTCTGCAGGATACAGTCTCTATAAAATATAAAATAATGTAATGTATAATTTATTCTTACATAAACTATTATAGTTATTGTTACAACTATGTCTTATGGAAGAGTTTCTACTAAATACTTTTTAAGGAACTTTTTAAATTTATTTTTATCAGTTTCTAGGCGGATGTTATCAGGTAAGCTGTTAAATAAATACGGTAGTCTTTTGTTTAATGTTCTATCACCGAAGTTGAATTCACATCTCGTCTCCGCTCCGCTCGTCTCCGCCTCAGTGGAGCCGCAGCATTACGTTCCATCGGGACTGACGGATTTAAAATCTGTGCACGGGCGTTTTTCATGAAAGGATAATTCAAATAAAAGAAAAAATGGGTTTAATGATCGAGTTTTACACTCTGCTTTTCACTTCGATTGCGAGATGAGATAACAACAGTGGATTATTTTTCATGCATTTCTGATATAATTACCTATAAATATTTAGTTTTTCTGTTTTTTTTTTTTTAAGTAGTCTGTATAGTGTCCTACTGCTGGGCAAAGGCCTTCCCTCTTGACCTCCACAACTCTCGTTCTGACGCAATGTCAGGCCAGTCCTTTGCGTACGTGTCCAGATCGTCCCGCCATCTCCTTCTCGATCTGCCTCGATGTCGCTGGCCGTTACCCGTTATCCGTTTTAGTTTTATACCTGCATTTTTTTAAAATATATACAAACTTTTTTGTTTGTTAACACCTGATCGCTTTGCTGGTAGATGAAGATTTACTTTATGCACAAGAGCATAAAAAGTCAGTTTATGTCGCCTAGATCCAGCCACGAACTTTACAAGCATGAGAAGTGAAAAATAAATTGTTTGAAAGAAAGAAGAAGAAAAGAAAAACATTTATTTATGACATTTTACAAATCAAAGAAAAAGAAAAACGGGAACTGAAACAAATATTGTCACAAAATGGTGCCAACTCAGCATGATGTCAACCCTGCAGCCGACGCTGGTCTTCAGTTGGACCCATTTGTATCTCAGTTTCGTAACAACAAAATTCTTATCTGTAAAAGTCTTGTAAAAGTGTTATTATCGAAGTCTATTTTATTACTACATAGATACATTCAACACATCTCTGTTGCTCAACACCAGTACGAAAGGGATGCAGCACAAAAGTTAAACGGCTTGTCATGTAAACCGTCCCGGAACTGATTTTGTATAATTAATTTCAATTTGCAACGGCCTGTGTAAACCCTTTAAGAAACACAATCATCCTGTATTAGCATCGCGTAATGCTTTTAAGCGATAATAGCACCTCGTTGACTGTCTTGTTTATTTATAACCCCTGACGTAAACAGAGGGGTGTTATACTAAGTTTGACGCCAAAATATGTCTGTCTGTGGCAACGTAGCTCTCAAACGGATGGACCGATTCTGATGCGGTTTATTTCACGTGAAAGCGAGTTTCTTTGCGAGTGGTTCTTAGCTATGTTTCATTAAAATTGGTTCAACCGTTTTTGAGATATTGACTTTGAAATGACAATGTCGGAGATTTTACAACTTTTTTACGTCGCTAATCTTGTACTAACATGTATGTATGTATGTGTGTACATCCTGGAATCTTGCGAGTCTATATACGTCCTTTGCATGGCATAAGCCTCGTCTTTAAATGAGAGGGCTTGGCCCGTTCCGTCGCGATAAAGAGCGATTGAGAACTTCACGCAACATAGAATTTCTTGGCAGCTTTCCTTTAGTTTTTCCTAGAGTTAACGGTAAGTTTCAAAAGTAACTTCGCACAGGTGAGATATTAGTAGACGTCACAGTCACAGGGGGCTGAAAAGCTGGCAGCTTCCTCGGACTAAGAATTAGCTTAGGTATACACAGATGGAACATTGTCAGCATCTTCGGAACCTTATGCCTAAGGAGACTCCTTGAAATATTTGCTTTTAATTTTACTTTTTTTAAGTTCTTAATGTTTATGATAAATATGCATAAATAGTTAATAATAGTCATTTTAGGTAGCACAGAACAGAGAGAAATTGAGAAAGCTGAAGGAGGCCTACACCAACATGGTAGAAAGTGGCTAAGAAGAGAGTCTTTTAGGGTAACGACAAAAACGACATTCAAAAATCCCTAATTAGTTTTTTTATCGAATAGGGGCAAACGAGCAAACGAAGAAATTTGTGAGTGCAGTGATTTTATTCGTGTAATTGTGTAATTTTTTATTTTTATATAAACAAGAAAAATAATGAAATTAAATTCTTATGTATTTTTTACATAAAGTCCAAAAAGCTAAGAAGTATAAGCCCGGGGTCAAGTCCACCAAACTCTACATAAGAGACCGTAGGCCAAATTACTAGGCTACCATAACTATTTATGGTATCAATTATGGAAGTCCAAATTCCAGGTAACTTTAGCGACAACTTGTTAAAGGAGAAATTTTCTATGCTCCGCCTAGCAATGGCCGGATTGAGCAATTTCCTTATAAATTTAAAGCTTTCGAATAGGGAAGTGGTTATATCGATACCGATTGCATTACAGCCACAGATTTTATTTATTTCAAGGAGAGCAAACAGAAGCAAATGTGTACATTTTTTTTTTGGCATTACTTCCCGGACATGACGGGAAGTGTTTATTTTTGTGCAAACATAATATAGTATAAAAAGAAACGATAACTATTATACCGATAATTTTAATGATGTAAATGAGATACCGGTTTAATTCGGTATTTGTTTCAACAAAAACACATGCAAAAGGCAAACTTGATTAACCACTGAAATGCACATAGTTTTTAATTACACCAAGCTTTTATGTAAGTGTGGTATCAAAATTTGAAGATTGTTTTTCAAAACACCCATTTTTTAGCTAAGTTTAGTAATATACAATAATTTGATAGTGGAAAAGGGACTAGGGGTGTTGAGACTGTGTAAAATTATGTAGCCGTCCCGGGATAGTAATGGCTGGTAGAACTAAGTATTATTAGGACACAAACACTCGACCTCTTACCCCAAATGCATATAGCAGGGAATCCGCGAAAATTCTGTAGGGGCTGTAGTACTGGCCATAATTAAAATAAATACTTATGGTCTACCTACCGCAAGGTCACAGATGAGAGTACAACCAAGTTGTTATTAACTATTTAGGGTTCGGGAAAATGTTTAGTTCTTCAACATAGTCGAACCGCTACTGACACGAGTAAAAAAACCAATAAATAAATAAATATCATGGGACACTTGACACCAATTGACCTAGTCCCAAACTAAGCAAAGCTTGTACTATGGATACTAGGCAACGGATAAACATACTTATATAGATAAATACATACTTAAATACAAATACAAATACAAATACAAATACAAAATACTTTATTTAAATAAACATAGCCAATACAAAAGAAATATCCATCAGACTCCAAACTAGGCTGAGCCTGTATCTTGGACGTCTGCGGGTGCGAGTAACTTATTAGAAAACAGTAACAACATAAATACGCTAACAATTATGTATGTTTACCACAAATTAAGTTATTAACTAACTATAAACAATACATATTAAACATCCAAGACCCGAGAACAAACATTCGTGTTATTCACACAAATATCTGCGCCGGCCGGGATTCGAACCCAGGACCTCAAGCTTCATAGTCAGGTTCTCTAACCACTTAGTCATCCGGTCGTCCAATGTAATCGAATGGTACTATCGATACCGGTTCGCATCCCTATCGCTCGTAAAGTATACAGTGTTAGAGTCGTTATAAGTTAGGCGGTAGTTAAACTGTAGGGATGCTACATTGTCGCTGTCCTTTGTAAATTGTTTTAGAGCCTACGAGTGCTTTGGTAGAAGTTTCAACGTTTTTAACAAGAGAGGTGGAATTTTTAAAGTTTCATAGATTTTTCATTACTTACAAGTTTTTATTAGACACTGACATAGCTGGAAAAATATGCAAATTGAAGTGGCAATGGGCAGGCCACATCGCTCGAAGAACAGATAACCGTTGGGGGAGAAAAGTCCTCGAGTGGCGACCACGAACCGGAAGACGAAGCGTTGGCAGGCCTCCCACCAGGTGGACTGACGACATCGTGAGAGTAGCGGGAAACCGGTGGATGCAAGTGGCGAGTTGTCGTTCATTGTGGCGTTCTAAGGGGGAGGTCTTTGTCCAGCAGTGGACGTCTTCGGGCTGATGATGATGATGATGATGACAAGTTTTTATTAAACCGGCCCTGTTTATTGGGTCAAATCTTGCAGGTTCATTTTGACCCACTTGCAGTGGTCGCATTGACTTGAAATTTAGTGTACATAATGCTTTATAAGAGTTAGCAAGATAACTCGTATTCATAATATATAAACACACACAAACATCACGCCTGTATTCCCGAATGGGGTAGGCAGAGCACACGAAACTTTATCGCTTCAAAGCCACTTTTAGCAATTTTAGGTTTTAACTTTGACAAAAACGGTACAATAGTGACGAATAGTGACTAGTATATTTTTTAACAGAAACTTGTAATACCGGGTGAGTATTTTAACAGGAGCGAATAACTAAAACATACCAAATATGCCGCGCTATCGCCTGTGAGTTCATTCCATTTGCCGTCGAAACTGCTGGTCCTTGGAGTGAAGAGGCAAAGGCGCTGTTGAGGGAGCTAGGCCGCCGGCTACGTGACTGCGGGCGGAGCCGATCCCCGCTCTGGGTCGTTCCTGGTGCAGCATAGTTCCATAGCAATACAACGCGGCAACGCTGCCAGTGCTATGGCTCAGGCTCATTCTGTTTCCTAAAATGTCTGCTTCTCAAAATGGCCTTCTTCCCACATTGTCAGTTTCCTATGATGCCAACTTCTTATATTGTCTGTGTCCTTAAATGTCTATATCACATAATTGTCAGTTTCCTGTGATGTCTGCTTCTTATATGTCTGTTTCCTGTAAAGTCTGCTTCTCATATTTGTCAGTTTCCTAAGATGTCTGGTTCCAGTATTGACAGTTTTCTAATATGACTGCTTTCTATAATGTCACGCTTCTCATATAAATAGTATTTTTAGGATCAATTTCCAACAACTTTCATCTGCTACACATAAATAATTCTACAATTTTAACCGACTTCAAATTATTTAAATGCTCTAAAAAAGAAGAATATAAACTTTTAATTAAATCAAACCCATTACATGACTTTAGGCATACAATTTATATCATTTATATGGTATAGAGAAGTATTTTCGGAAACGGGTTGGTACAGCACAAATAGTGGACATTATAGGAAACATACATTGTGGGAATTAGACATATATAAGCGGACATTATAAGAATCAGGCCATTTTTAGAAGTGGACATAATAAGAAGCACACATTATAGGAAAAAGACGTTTGTTGGAAGAAGGCCATTCTGAGAAGCAGACATTTTAGGACACAGACAGGACGAGCCTGAGCCCTAGGCCGCCTACTGCTTACCTTATATTTTTTTCTTTGTGTATCTGTTTTCTGTATTGCTTACTATTTCTGGTGTACAATAAAGAGTCTTTGTATTGTATTGTATGTTTGTAAATATTAGTTAGGTTTTTCTCTATTTTATAAACATACATCGTAAGTACTCATCAAACTGAACGACATTACTTCAGAGTTTCTTTTAAATAATGACCTTTTAGATTTTCCCTTTTTCGTATAAAATCTGAAATCATAATTTTCAGATTTTTCTTATTGATTGTGCCCTAAACATTTGTTACGTTTTTTTACAGCTTTAAGGGACTGTAGACCTGGGAATAATACTTACTATACTTACTAATATCATAAATGCGAAAGTGTGTGTGTTTGTATGTTTGTCCGTCTTTCTCGTCGAAACGGAGCGACGGATCGACGTGATTTTTGGCATAGATATAATTTATGGGCCAGAGAGTGACATAGGCTACTTTTTATCCCGGCATAATGCACAGTTCCCGAGGAAACAGCGCGCGATAACCGAATTCCACGCGGGCGAAGCCGCGGGCGGGCAAAAGCTATAATTTCAATGGTTATAATTTGAAATCAATATCTGCCCATTAAGCAATATCGAAATCGGTCCCAAGATAAAGAGTCTTGACAGACATACAGACGGACGGACACACAACAAAGTGATAATAAGGGTTCCGTTTTTTCTAATGAGGGACGAAAACCTAAAAACTAATTATTTTTAAGTCGCTGAACTATTGTCGTTCAGTTTGACGAGTATGATCTATGTTTTAATTATTTTCTCTTGTTAAAGGGCTCACACGGAATTATATATTTTTTTATCAACTATCGCCGACCAGATTGACTTACGCATCATAGCATACAGGGTGGCTCATTTAGATCGGTCAGTATGGGAAAGTTTGAAACTAAGACATACGATGAAGATCTGACCTTAGGAACCATGTCATTGATTTGAGTAACAAGAAAAGCTGCATTCTTACATTAAAAAAAAAACATGTACTTACTCAGTTTGAGATTTGAACTCAGTAACTTTGAAAAATAAAACTCATTATTTCTATTTGGATATCGGTAGCGTAGGTGACAAGCAATAAATGTTACTATGAAATAAATGTAAAAAATAAAATGTAATTTTTATTTTTAAAAACGTCCGGGTTCGATTCCCGGACTGATTGCAAAAATTTTTAAATGTATGAATTCAGTTTTTCTTGTTACTAAAATCGATGACATGGTTGCTAAGAACAATGCCCCTTTTCAGGAAGCTATGTTACAATTTACAAGCGGTAATCACTTTTCAACGCATACTGTTAAACAAAGGCTACCGCATTTAAAATGTAACTTGTAGCTTCGTGAAATAGGGCACAGATCTCATGTCTTATAGTTTCAGACTTTCCCATTCTGACCGATCTAAATGAGCCAACCTGTATAATTAAGTATTAAAGCTAACTACTTTGCCTAATGAAGTCCTACATTTCCACGCAATTTTTGCTTATAAAACCCCTACAAGAAATCTATCAAAGACATCCACAAACGCAAAGCACGACTAAGTTTTAAACCAAACCGTACTAACGAGCGAAATACTTCCATTCCATACTTTATATTTCCATACGTAAACCTACTAAATTCAATAGAACATGTTCAAAAGCAAACTGCCTTTAAACTTCGTATTACATAATCACGTTGGGTAATAACCTGGCTCCATACTTTTAAGCAAGTGGCTGAATTAAGAAGTAGCTGGCGCAAAGTGACGTGGTAGAAACCGTGGGTTGTTTGATTTGGTAGGGTTATACTACGGTACTGGACTGGCTTGTTTGAAGAATTTGAGGTGAGAATTCAGTGCGCTTCGGGCTGTGGCAGGGGGTGGTCGCACGTTCGTTCGGTTTCAGGATATACGTACGTTTAACTTTTGGAGTGAACTTTTGTGTGTTAGTTAAGTGATTCGTGCTTGGGATGTAGTTGTTGAATCTGCCGTGTTTTGTGAGTATTTTTTTTTGTAATAGTGGTCGTTTTGAGACTAAGTTTGTTCAAAGTTTTTGAGCTTAGAGTGGATTTTTGATATTTCAACGGCTGATTGCATGTTCAGTAGAAGGCGGAATATATATTTTTTAAAGTACCTACCTACTTCTATTGGAGTTTGATTTTTTAAATAGTATTTTAAAGTTTAAAATTAAAATTAAAAATATTAGTGTCGTATAGGAACGGATTAATTCAAGTTTTCGAAATATTCCTGTTTTTTGGAGAACCCTATAAAGATCAAATTTCAAGAAATAAAAATAGATAAACCTTTAAAACATGCAAATTTAATTAAAAAAAGAAATCTCGCAAAAATTATACGGAATAAACTTGCAATATTTCGTAGCTCGCTACGAGCGGCTAACTGCTACGATTTAGGCTTTCCCACGCATCCATAGCGCGCTACGGCGTAGCACAAACGACAAGTGTAAACAATTACAAACAGAAAAGACCGTTTACCGAATAGTTAGTTGTCCGAATAATAATCAGTCTTCATAAATACCTACTACTGATAACCTGCTATATAACTTAGGTTTTCCCACGCATCCGTAGCGCGCTACGGCGTAGCACAAACGATAAGTGTAAACGATAAAATTACAGACAGAAAAGACCGTATACCGAATAGTTAGTTGTCCGAATTATTATAATAGTCTTAATAAATACTAAGTTACCTGTTAACTGCTATAACTTAGTTAGGCTTTCCCACGCATCCGTAGCGCGCTACGGCGTAGCACTATCACAAGTGATTACAATTACAGTCAGAAAATATCGTTCACCGAATAGATAATGGTCCGAATATTAGTTTTTAATGTTTTACGGTGAATCATATTCCATCAAATATTAAAAATGTTAAAGTATGTGAATGTATATTTGATAATCTTGTACCCTAAAACGGCTGTTCTAATTTAATTTTAAGCACATAAAATCCTAAAACCTCAACTGGCCAAGAGAAATAGAAAAGTTTATTTTGTTTTGGACAAAATAAACTTGTTCTTTTAATTAGTGCCTAAAAGCAGTGACATGTCTAACCAGATACATGGAATGCAAACATTGTCATACAATCTAAAATGTTTTTATTTTAGCTGAAATTAATTGATTACCTAGCCGTGGTGGCCTAGTGGTTTGACCCATCGCCTCTCAAGCAGAGGGTCGTGGGTTCAAACCCCGGCTCGCACCTCTGAGTTTTTCGAAATTCATGTGCGGAGTTACATTTGAAATTTACTACGAGCTTTGCGGTGAAGGAAAACATCGTGAGGAAACCTGCACAAACCTGCGAAGCAATTCAATGGTGTGTGTGAAGTTCCCAATCCGCACTGGGCCCGCGTGGGAACTATGGCCCAAACCCTCTCATTCTGAGGGGAGGCCTGTGCCCTGCAGTGGGACGTATATAGGCTGGGATGATAATTGATTGATGCACCGATGTTAAGTATTGCTTTTCAATAAATTAATAGTAGATTTTACAACAAGAGCATAAAACGAGCCATTTTACCCGAGACGTTCATATAGCCACCCGAGCGGATACGGCGAGGGTGGATAGACACGTCCAGGGGAAATGGGTCTAATGCTCGAGTTTTATACTCTGCTTTTCACTTCGATTGAGAGGAAATGAAATAGCAGCAGTGGAAACAATTGTTCACTTACTAGGTACCTTTTATTTTTCATGCATTGCTACATAATTATCAATTTTTAGGTTAATTGATTTATTTTGATTGATTTTTAGTTCCATATAAAACTTTTTTGTTTGTGGCTGCTGACATCTGATTACCTTGGTCTTAGACGAAGATTTTCTTTATGCACTAGAGCTAGAGCATAAAAAGACATTTTATGTCACCCAGATTCAGCATAAAGACGAACTTTACGAGCATGAGAAGTGAAAATTAAGTTTTAGGGGCTGTTTCACCATCCATTGATTAGTGTTAAATGACGGTTAAATGTGATGCCGTCTCCGTCTATTCGATCAAAACAAATAGAGACGGCATCACATTTAACCGTCAGTTAACACTAATCAATGGATGGTGAAACAGCCCCTTAGTGTCAATGTGCCAGTGGGATATTTTCGTATCTATATATTATGTTTTGTTACTATTGTAAGTACTAGCCTTTACTCACGACCCCCTCCGCGTAAAATTCGGTTTTCACTATCCCGCGGGAACTATGCAATTTTCCGGGATAAAAAATATCCTATGTCCTTCCCCGGGACTCAAACTATCTGTATATAGAATTTCATCTGAATCGGTTCAGCGGTTTAGACGTGACAAACAAACAAACAGACTTACAAATTTTCGCATTTATTACATTATTAAGGTCGTGGGATTCTTTGATTGTTTAAATCCTTAAGCCATTGATAAAATATATACATCCTCACCGTGAGGAAACCTGTACAATCTGCGAAGCAATTCAATGGCGTCTATTAATGGCCTGTGCCTAGCATTGGGTTATATAGGCGAGGAGAATGGTGATATCTTAATTTTGATCCGTGGCAATTCAGATAATATGCTCTTTAATAAAACGATTCTAAACTTGAAATACTTATGTACATAATAAAAACGGGCCACGTGCGAGTCGAGCTCGCGCACGAAGGGTTCCGTACCATTGCCTATACAACATTAGACATTAGCAAAAAAAAACGGCATAAAAAACAAATTTGTTGTATGATATGCCACCCTTAAATATTTATTTTAATTTAATTATTTATAAATAATTTATTGAATCAGGCGTTACTTTGCGGAGGTCCATATCAATCAACTAAAAGAATTTCCTTGCTCACCCGCGACCTTACGATAGCTCAGCTTATGCAAAATATGCGTGTTCATGCAGTTCCTCCACCTCCACACTGTAAGAACACACATAAACCACACAAACCCATCACCACCACCACCACACTACACTGACGCGTTTCGAACTCAACCAGAGCTCATCTTCAGAGTGACACAACCGTACACCATGCTACCAGTTACTTACACTGGTGGTGGTGATAGATGGGTTTGTGTGATTTGTGTGTGTTCTTACAGTGTGGAGGCGGAGGAACTGTATGAACACGCATATTTTGCATAAGCTTAGCTATCGTAAGGTCGCGGGTGAGCAAGAAAATTCTTTTAGCTCATTAATTATTTATTTTTAAAGCGATTATGTAACTAAAGATTCTGTGAATATTTCAAGCGTCTACCTGTTGCCGTTATTAATAACAAGCAAAAAACGGCGAAACAATCACGTTTGTTGTATGGGAGCCCCCCTTAAATACTAATATTATTCCATTTTTAGTATTTTTTGTTACAGCGGCCACAGTAATACATAATATGTAAAAATGTCAAGTATCTAACTGTTACGACTCAAGAGATAGAGTCCTGTGACAGACAGACGGACAGACAGCGGTCTCAATAATAGGGTTCCCTTGCCACCCTTTGGGTACGGAACCCTAAAAAAATACTTAAAGGAAGATGCTGGGAGCGTTCCCTCTTTGAACAGCTTATTCGTCATCATCATCATGTCAGCCGAAAGACGTCCACTGCTGGACATAGGCCTCCCCCAAGGCTTTCCACTCAGACCGGTCTGTCGCTCCATCTTGTTGGAGACAGCTCGTCTCCTGGTCCGTGGAATAGCTTATTATTAGACTTCATAGTAGGTCTCATGCTAACATAAAAAAAAACATTTATGCTAAATAATTAGTAGTACTTACCTGTTATAGATGTTTAAGTTTTGTAATACCTACGAATTATGTTTGGTGCTTAGTAGCGACATCTCTTGTCTGGGTGAGCGGTTAGTTCCAAAAGAATGTGACGTCTCTCGATGAGAGCGAAACATAGATGTCGCTAGTGCTGCTGCTTAAGTAGCGTAGTGGAAAAAAAACCTGAGATATGTGCGCATAGGAGAAATTCGTATCTAGACTCCTGTCCAGCGGTGGAGTAGGGGTTATAGCACGCAGCACGGATTGCTGAGGACCTGGGTTCAATTCCCAGCGCTGGTCTCTTTTTCCGGTTTTTTTGTGCATCCATGTCTCAGTTTATATTTTCGACCTACGAATTGTTACAGGTGCTTTCTACTTTTATCTTCCTTTTCCAATTAACATCTCTTTACACCGACGCTTTCTTTTTGCGACAGTAAGGGGCTGTTTCACCATCCATTGATTAGCGTTAACTGACGGTTAAATGTGATGCCATCTCTATTTGTTTTGTTCGAATAGACGGTGACGGCATCACATTTAACCGCCAGTTAACACTAATCAATGATGAACCAGCCCCTAAGTATATAATGCTAAATAAAAATACTGCTCATAAACAGCTCTTAGCATATATCTTATCAAAGACTTAAGCGCCGAAAAGCATATCTTCCACTCAACATTATGAGGCCACTTTAAACTGAGCGTGCCAAAATTACCTAAGCCGAGGCGTTTTTTTCCCCCACTAACGAGGTGTCGCGAAATAGGTAAATGTGTGTTTTCCTGCAGGGAAACGCGATAAGGCGAACGTTAAGGATTCCTTTGCGTGCATGTGTTTGTATGGGAGGAATTTACAAATTAGTTTCTTGCGGTTTTGTACTTTATACCGGTTGTTAGAGGCGACGGTTATTTGAAGTTATGATTCTTTGGTACATTATTAATGAGGGTTTTCACAGAGGCAAAATATCGCTAGATGGCGTTAGTATCGTGAGGTCCGTTTGAAGTTTGCTCGTGATTGGTTATATAGCTAAATGAGCCAATCGCAAGCAAGACTGAAACGTCAAACGGCACGATACTAACGCCATCTAGCGATATATACCCGGGGCTTAGCACGGAGAACGGATGGCCGAAAAGTTGAAACTCAAACTCTTTATTGCATTAAGGGGCTGTTTCACCATCCATTGATTAGTGTTAACTGGCGGTTAGGTGTGATGCCGTCTCTATTTGTTTTGTTCGAATAGACGGAGGCGGCATCACATTTCACCGTCGGTTAACGCTAATCAATGGATGGTGAAAAGGCCCCTAAATGTTGTGTTGTGTGTGTTGTGATGTGTTGAGTTGTGTTCTCGAGTGGAGACCGTGCATCGGCAAGCGCAGCGTAGGGCCACCAACGAGGTGGACAGATGACCGGGTTAAAGTCGTGGGTTCACGGTGGATGCAAGCCGCTGCCAACCGAAGCAACTGGAGGTCTATGGGGGAGGCCTACGTCCAACAGTGGACGTCCTACGGCTGAGATGATGATGATAATGATGACCTGGGGCTTCGCTTGCGTGCATCATTAGATAAGTCTAGCAATTGAATTGAAATCATGGGATTCATCTCAATTTCCTTGTAGTTTATGGAGTAAAAAAAAAAATGATTGTTTGACAGTTACAAAATCATAAAATGTTGTAAGAACACGTATTTTTTCGTTTCACACTTATTTTTTCAATCAAGCAAAAACGACAAAGATGTACTGAGTTAAATAAAAATAAAAGCTTATAAATACAAGTAAATGAAGCCGTGGTGGCCTAGTGGTTTGACCTATTGCCTCTCAAGCGGAGGGTCGTGGGTTCAAACCCTGGCTCGCACCTCTGAGTTTTTCGAAATTCATGTGCGGCATTACATTTGAAATTTACCACGAGCTTTGCGGAGAAGGAAAACATCGTGAGGGAACCCGCACAAACCTGCGAAGTAATTCAATGGTGCGTGTGAAGTTGCCAATCCGCACTGGGCCCGCATGGGAACTATGGCCCTTGTTCTGAGAGGAGGCCTCTGCCCTGCAGTGGGACGTATATAGGCTGGAATGATGATGATGAAATACAAGTAAATTCGTGTTCCAATTGTCCAATTCAAACAAGTCGTTAAAACGCTCTAGTTTATAAAAGCAATCTAAAGTTATTTCAGTTCAAAGAGCGATGATTTTTGTTGTATACCTATTGAAAAAGGTAACAAAACGGTCGAGCTATAAATATAAGCGTGAGCGTTTACATATAAAAATAAAAGGAAAAACGGCCAAGCATAGATACCTACCCGTAAATGTGTGGTGCCACTGCTAGGGGGTAAGATATTATAAACTTTTATTTAACTTGCAACGTTCGTATTGTTTGTTAATAATTTTGTGGTATCATAATTAACAGACTATTTTTGTTACATTGCTCACCTGCGACCTTATGATAGCCACGGTTATGCAAGAAATGTGTGTTCATGCAGTTCCCCTCCTCCACACTGTAAGAACACACACAAATCACACAGACCCAACACAACCGTCCACCATGCTACCAGATGTTGGACCTTTGCATCCATCTGTGTGGTGTCAAATTTTGTCGTTGGAAATATGACAATGCAGTACAAGTACAGTCAAAGAAACGGATTCAGGTACTAGGCTGGAACATGTGTGCTACTAATGTAAGAAATTTGCCACAGAAATCTTAGCGAAATTGGTTATGAAAACGTTCCACCCCGGTACGTGATTCAGCCCTGCTACTCCGAAGTTCGAAAATCGAAGTTCGTATGGTACCGGCTCTCTCGCTCTCCTATTAAATAGTATAAGTGTCAGAGGGACCGAACGACACGAACATTGATTTTCGATTTTCGTAGTAGCCCTGCTGTTTCCTTGCCTGTACAGCCAACAAAATGTACGTCTGCGTATCGAGGAGAATATTCAAAGAATCAAGGAAAAAATGAGATAAATTTTACTCACATAAATCGATACGCATAACAATCAAAAAATTATATAATCAATAAAAAATATTCTAAATTCGCTATTACAGCCACCTCGCCCGAACTCCAACGTTTTCAATACCATGCAAATACAGCTCTGCCGGCCAGCGATAGCCGTATTAACATACATTTGCCCCGCTAATCCGACGCGTTAAAAACGTAGTGCCTTTTGCTTGTAGCTGCGGCTGTTTAATTGCAAATTAAATGAGTATGCGGGACAATTAATGGCTTCAGAAGTTTATAAAATTAGAAGTCTTTATTCGCGTACCCTTGCGTGATTTATTACGGCAGCCATAGACGTACCTAGCGATTTATTTGTGCAAATTTAAACTTGTGCAAGACTATAACTAACTGTAATGTCCTTGCACAAATACCTACCGGCACATGTTTCAATATCACTACAAAAACAGTTAATTTCTTGTATTAGAAGGATCACCATTTCGCCATATTCTAAATTATAAATATTTGCATACTACCTATAATAGGTCTGTATGTATTTTGACGACCGGATGGCCAAGTGGTTACAGAACTTGATTACGAAGCTTGAGGTCCCGGGTTCGATTGCCGGCCGGGGCAGACATTTGTATGAATAATAGTCTTGGATGTTTAATTATATGTATTTATAAGTATGTTTATCCGTTGCCTAGTATCTATAGTAAGTACAAGCTTTGCTTAGTTTGGGACTAGGTCAATTGATATTTATTTATTATTTATTTATTTATCTACAATCTTTATATCCGATGTCTGCTTTGCATGATTCGGAACTATGCCAGAGCAGTAAATAAATATTATCCCACGTTATTTAATCATTTTAGTGTCAATATGTACATTGTCTGCCTCTAGTGGAGCAAGAGAGGAGAGGCCTTTGCCCAGCAGTCTTCTTCAGCCCATAGCCACCCAATGCTGAGTGTAGGCATCCTGCATTGCTCGCCACTCATCTCGGTCTAGTGCTCTCCTCATCCAGCACCTTCCCGCCACTTTGACCAGGTCGTCGGTCCACCTCATCTCCTGTCTACCAACGTTTCTCCGCCCGGTTCTGGGTCTCCACTCCATCACGGCCTTCCCCCATCTTCCATCACTCCTGCGGCATATGTGTCCAGCCCACTTCCACTTCCTTTGGGTGATTACCCTGGCTATATCAGTGAGCCTTGTTCGTCTCCGAATCTCCGTATTTCGGAACCTGTCACGGAGAGATATGCCCAACATCGCCCGCTCCATCGCCCTTTGCGTGACTTGCAGCTTGTGTACGACCTTCTGCGTGAGCGTCCAAGTTTCGGCTCCATATACCAGCACCGGGAGGACACACTGCTCGAAGCATCTGCGCTTGAGATTAAGAGGTATGTCCCCTCTGAGCACGTCGGACAATTTACCGAATGCCGCCCAGCCTAAGCGAATTCGACGCTGAATTTCCAAGTCCTGTCCGCTCTTTTCTAGGCTCATGGTTTGACCGAGATAGACATACTCATCCACCCTCTCCAGTACCTGTCCATGAACTGTAATGTGACACCAAAACCACCAGCAGTGGGACACAAAAATAGGCTAATAAAAAAATGTGCATTGTGTTTAAATAAATAAATGAAAATAATTAAAAGCAAAAACATGAAAATAAAAATAAAATTACAATTTAGATAAAAAATGAAGGAAATAAGCCCACGTTTATTTATTTATTTATTTCTCTACAGATCCGCCTCCGACCGCCCTAAGGTGCAGACGCGCAATCAAAATGGCCACCGAGTGACAAAATGGCCGCCGCGGGTAAAATGGCGTGGCGTGTGTTGTTGTTCGCGGTGGTGCTGGAAGCTGCCATTGGACAGACTGGGCTCGGGCTGGCCGAGGAAAGCGAAGATTTGGGTAAATATCAAATGTTACGGGTGGTGTGAACCAAACAACCCAACCCAAACCAACCAACAAAAAATTTTGAGGGTCCATGTGCCGAACACCACAATGTATCTTGTATCTATGTATATGCGGGTCAAATTTTGCAAGTAACATTTGGCCCACTTCTAGAAGTCGGATTGTCTTGAAATTTGGCATACTTATGTAAATTGCGTGACAATACAATAATCTGGTAGTTACATTCTGGTAGTCTGGCCAGGATCGTTTCCGCAGGACGGAACTCTTCAACGGTTAATGGCGTCGACTTTAAATTTGGTATTGCAAATGTAGTTTGGGTGACAATGCAAGTACAGTCAACAAAAAGTTCAGCCAGTAAAAAGCTTTTAATTAAAAATGTAATTTTTACCAAAATCTATTGACAATGAAAGTGTGTTCATTAAGACCTTATCTAATAACCCTCAAAGTTTGCTAATATTATTAATAGGTCTAAACTCGTGCCTACATCCTTCCTTTGGGAAGGACATACCTAAGAAATAATTATAATTGGACACTGTGGTCTTTTGTAAAGTACAGAGTGAAAACTAGTAGGAAAAGCCGGAGATTTTTTCCTCTATTGTCTCTGAACATCTTAAGCCCTAAGCAATGTAATTTGAATGTGTCTAAAAGATATTCCAAAAAAGTACCTTTGGTACGCAGGAGGCTAAAGTAATACATAACCAAGCTATTTGAAAAACTTTCTGGTTATAGAAATAGAAGTCGTATGATTAAATACTTTAGATTGTGTCCAAGAATACATAAGTAAGTATATCTTCCGTAGAGCATTACAGTTCGCCCCGAGGGTACAAAATGTTCCAGAACTTAAATATTGAATAAAATATGCGAAAAGAAATCAACAGAGCGCCTCCATAAATTACATTCATTGTCCGCTCAACTTTATAGCAACGGCCAGACGGCCTTGCAGCGTTTTATGATAGAAATAGTCACGTGAAGTATTATGGAATAAATTTTATTAAATAAATCATTTTTTAAGACTAGCCTCTTTACTGAATGTGCTTGTATTGTCATTCAAACTACAACTAGTCAATTTGATGAGTAGAAGTAGGTGAAATAGTTGATTGAAGATAACTTACGAATACATACAAGGTGTTTATTGTTAAATAGAAAATCTCAGGCACCCCACATAATATGGTTATATGTAATACACCGAATAATTGAGACATAGAAGCAAAGTCAGCAACATCCACTTTTTTACTGATGCAATTTAATTTACTTTAGGAGATACTGCATGATGTGTACCTAAATAAAACACCAAACAGTTTAGATTTTAGAGGGGGGAAGGGGGAGGGAGGCTCTATTTAATTAAAATTTACACCTTAAACTTGAATATTTCGCAAAAAGATCACTGAATCGCAAAATCTTGGCAACCCCAATGGTTTTAAAAGACTTATCAAACGACGCCCCACACTATAGGGTTAGTCGAGAAAAAAAAATCACCCCCACTTTACCTACGTCTATGGGAGGTACGTACCCTTAAAATATTTTTTGTAGTTTTTTTATTTTACCACTGTCGGCGTGACTGATATGTAGGTATTTTCATGCCAAATTACAGTTATCTCTAGTACTAACGGTCTCTGAGCTTAGCCGCGGACGGACAGACAGACAGACGAGACATGGCTAAAACTATAAAAATTTCTAACAATAACAATATTTTTCTAACAAAGTGTATCACTGATGTCCCCTGAGTAACGGGACTGAATAACAACACTAAAAAGTTGATTGACCCAGTTGCATAAAGCCACAATAAAGCAAAATACTGCAGATCTATTAAAAAAACCAGTGAGATACACCTTTGGCCTCATCTGCACTTAACATCAGGTGAGATAGGGGTCAATCACGGTCAGTTTTATGTCAAAGTCCAAGTGCATGCATGCTATGGGATGATGAGCCACGAAGGAGTTACAATTCCTAACTTTCAGTGGATTTGTACCCCATTAAATCATACTTTTAAGAAGTGACCCAGGAGACGTTACCATGGCGACCAGCTACACTAAAAAAAATATTGACCCAACTAATGACGATTGCTGACCCGCAGTTCTGTAAACGATTTATAATTTAACCGTTTTGATATGCATAGTTTATTCATGAAAAACAACAAGGATTAACTGCAGAATATTAAAAAGTTGCTGATACACACAGACGTGGATGTTCAACAAACTTTTGAAAAGTATAAAATATAAAAAAAATATAAGTAAGTTATTTTAATTTTAATAGTTGATTTATAAAATAATTTTACAAAATAAAACGTTAACAAAAAATTATGAAATTATTACCAAAATTGCGATTTAGTCAAATAAATCGTCCTTTGCCATTCCCACCGCAAAAGGCATTTCCACGTTAGATAGCTAATGGACAGCCTTTGCATCAGAAAGGTCTCCAGTGGAGGTCATTTGACTTATATGCCCAGTTTAAGAATTGGATATACCTATCTCTTTCCATGGGCGTCGTAATGAGCGACTAAAGGGCCCCATACACGGTACGATTCGTCTGTACGATCCGTCGCTTCAGGCCGATCAAGATCGTTAACGATTTACTTAATCGAAGACGATGTCGGAGATCGCAACAAAATCCCATGCAATCATGAATATCGTAACGATGAATCCACAATGTATGGCTCTTACCGATCAATCATCACGATTTTCATTAGATCGATCGTAACTCGAGCTAGTGCCGCTGCTTAGGTGACTAAATAAGAAAACAAACAAGCTGAGATATTTGGTGCATAGGAGAAATTCGTGTCTGTCTCACTGTCCAGTGGTGGCGTAGCGGTATAGCACGTGGCACGGAATTCCGAGGACCTGAGTTCGATTCCCAGCGCTGATCTTATTTTTCTGGTTTTTCTATGCATTATATTTCAGTTCGCATTTTCGATATGGGTTTTACGAGATGACCGTAAAAGTAACAAAAAATTTGGAATTGAAATAAAAAAATACAAAAAGATTCCAATAAACCAATCTTAAATGAAGCTTTCCTATTGGTTCATGTAAAACACTTTCCTCGCACATGCTCTGCTTGAAATACAGCCTCAGCGTGGTAGTTATACTCACACTTCACGTAACTTGCACAAAAAATACTGTCATTTCTCTGAGCCCTTTTTGAAGTAATCATGTATGTTAGGAAGAACATATGTGATTTTCCCACTAATGTCGATAAGCCAAAGGTTACTAGAAACACAGGGCAGCTTAAAGTTCCATCTTACAGACTGGCTAAAACCAAAAAGTCTTTTCTGGAAAAATGCATACGTTTTTATAATAAAATTCCAAAAAATATTATAAATGAAACGGATACAAAATTCAGATCTATTGTCAAGAAGACATTAATATCAAAGGCGTATTATAAAGTTAATGATTATATCATGGACAGGGATATTTGGAAATAATTCCGATCCGCATTAGCGATCCCTTCAAATAGCGAACCTACTGTGTTAAAAATAAAGTTGTGTTAAATACTTGTGATGTATATATATATATATATATATATATCATTTAATAATAATGTAAATCTGTTTAAAAATATATATATACCTCGTTGAGTTTCTTGCCGGATTCTTCTCAGCAGGGGTTTTTTCCGAACCGGTGGTAGATTTTTTTTTGACATTCATAAGTCCTTGTTATAGCCTAAATTGAATAAAGATATTTTGACTTTAACTTTGAAGAAGTTTTCCATTTATGAAGCCCATATGTATCGCTTTAAAAATTCATATCATATATGCATATTATGCCTACATCGAGGCAAGCGAAGCAATAAAGATAAAAATCATAAAAAACGTTGCGACTTGTTTATTTTATATTTTATCTTATTGGCTGGGAGTAAGACTGTGGAAAATGGCTTGACGTCCAAGCCATTTTCAACCCCGTAGTGTTGTCGTTAGTGCCTAATTTGGAGCGAATTGGCTACGGTACAGGTAATTGGGTGATTCTTTACTTTTTTAATCGCTATCATAAAATAAATAAGAATGAAGTGTAATATTGGGGGTTTTTTTTTATACGACTGGATGGCAAACGAGCAAGTGGGTCTCCTGATGGTAAGAGATCACCACCGCCCATAAACATCTGCAACACCAGGGGTATTGCAGACGCGTTGCCAACCTAGAGGCCTAAGATGGGATACCTCAAGTGCCATCAATTTCACCGGATGTCTTACTCTCCACGCCGAAACACAACAGTGCAAGCACTGCTGCTTCACGGCAGGATTAGCGAGCAAGATGGTGGTAGCAATCCGGGCGGATCTTGCACAAGGTCTCAAAAATGTTGGTATTTGCTTTCTTTTTAACCCCCGTCGCAAAAAGAGGGGTACATACATACATATAATCACGCCTCTTTCTCGTAGGGGTAGGCAGAGACCACTTCTTTCAACTTGCTACGATACTTACATACTTGTTTCGTTTCGTCCACTTTCATTATTCCCTTCATACATGCTCTTCGGTTTAGGGTACTCTTGACCTGGCCTCTTTTCAAGACGTCCCTGATTTGGCCTCGAAACGACCGCCTAGATCTACCCCTTCCAACATTTTCATTCACACTCGCTTCATACACTTTTTTCGTCAATCGTTCTTCATTCATTCTCTCGACATGGCCAAACCATCTCAGCATACCTTTCTCAATTTTTGTCACTACATCTTCTTTCAGACCACAAAAAGAGGGGTGTTATAAGTATGAAGCTGTTGTCTGTCTGTATATCTATGCGTAGCTCTCAAACGATTGGACTAATTTCGATGCGGTCTTTTTATGTGAAAGTGAGTTTCAGTAAAGTGTAATTATGTTCGATAAAAATCAGTTCAGACGTTTATGTAATATCGTACCTTGAAATAACAATTTCTGAAATTATCCAACGTTTCTAAATTGGTTAGTATATTGATGTGTCTCTTCACCGCCAAAAAACAAACAAAAAGACGTGCTCTGTACGCCACAGAAAAACCAGCGACAAATCAACTTGATTTTCAATTCCATTGCAGAAGGATTAATTTCGCGTTGACTGTTGGTCATGTATAGATGAACGCGGCGAGTGAGGCATTCCATCGGCTGTCACGACTAGATGACCGGCGGTGAGGAGGTTAACACCATGCTTGAAAATAAACTGAACTAACTTTACCATTCACCCACCTCAGTTGGCAAAAACCATTCAAAATATAAACAATCTTACGTCGTACGGCCTAGGTTCTCAATTTATCTCAATCAGTGGTTAAAAAAGAAAAGAAAAATAAAAAAATATCACGGAACACTTGACACCACTCGACCTAGTCCCATACTAAGCAAAGCTTGTCTTAAACATACTTATATAGATATAGGGTGACACTTTTTACCGGCGCGGATAATACCGACATGGAAATACTGACCCGATATTTCGTGTACACGCCCATTACAAACTGGTGTCTAATTGACAAGAGTTTCTATGGGCGTGTAGGTACACAAAAGATCATGTCGGTATATACAATTCTATGCTGTTTTGACACTTTAATCTACTATTTTTTTTTTGTATATCATATCTTGTAAATTCAAGGGGGAATACCTTTCTAGACTTATTTTCGCATGCCTGATGGCCGAACATATTACGGATCGCTAATAATACTGTACCTACCTACCTTATGTATATGTACCATATGTTCTGTGAATAAATATTCATTCATTCATTCATTCATATTCATTCATTCATTCATATTCATTCATTCATTCATTCATTCATTCATTAATTATACATACTTAAATACATATTAAACCTCCAAGACCCGAAAACCAACATTCGTATTATTCGTACAAATATCTGCCCCGGCCGGGAATCGAACTTGGGACCTCAAGCTTCATAGTCAAGTTCTCTAACCACTTGGCCATCCGGTTGTTTAAGCGTGAAGATGTAAGAGACAGACTTACGGAGAGAGATATTTTCACAATATTCAATTTAAATAAAACTCGTAATTTTAGTAGGGATGTTAAGAGGTTTATGGAAAATGTGTACGTAGGTTGGTAACTGAAGACTTAGCGAGGAGTTGGTTTAAAAAACATAAAATGAAATCTTTTCTTTTTTAACCGACTTCATAAAAGGAGGAGGTTATCAATTCGGTTGTATTTTTTTTTATGTTTGTTACCTCAGAGCTCCGTCATTTATTTGAAAATTTTTTTTTTCATTCGTCTAGGAAAGTCTTCAATTAGGTCCACATAAGCACCAAATCAGGATCTGATGATTGGATCTTAAGGAAATCGAGGGAACTCTTCAAATGTTGTAAGGACACTTGTAGTAAATTGTATATATTTAGTAGTAACTCGTGCATTTGACGACCAGATGACCTAGTGGTTAGAGAACCTGACTACGAAGCTGGAGGTCCCGGGTTCGATTCCCGTGTCGGGGCAGATATTTGTATGAAAAATACGAATGTCTGTTCTCGGGTCTTGGGTGTTTAATATGTATTTAAGTATGTATCTATCTAAATAATTATATTTATCCGTTGCTTAGTACCCATAACACAAGCTTTGCTAAGCTTACTTTGGGACTAGGTTAATTGGCGTTAATTGTCCCGTTATATTTATTTATTTTATTTATTTATTTATTTATTTATTTGCTCTTGAAAATCATCATTTGGTGAAGTGGAACTGATGATGAGGACCACAGTTGACCATCGGAGTTACTACTCAATAACAAGTATTTCACGTGTTGAATTTTAATTACTTTGACACAGTTGCTAAGCAATTTATGCTCCTCGTAATGCATATGGTAAAACGGGTGGATTCCACAATAAGGAACGTCTCTGCATCGGAAAAAGCAATCTTTCGTAAAAGGTGACGAGCAGTTGATATTAAACTATTGTCTTAGATTATTTACACTGAAAAGCGTGAAAAAAAAAATTATAACAAATAATTGAACCGACTACCAAAATCATGAATAGTACATTACTGCAGAGGCCATGAAGTAAGGGATTGATGGACGAGTTCGGGGTAGACGGCCGAGTCGTAGACGAGGCCGGATAAAACGAGTCCAGCAATCCCTGTTCTGGCCGAGGCTTGTATAGTGCTTTTCTCAAACAATGTGAGGAAATATTTCATCCATCCATCCATCCATCCAATCCCATCGCATCGCTTCGCATCGCATCGCTTCGCATCGCTTCGCGTCGCTTCGCATCGCTTCGCATCGCATCGCATCGCATCGCTTCGCATCGCATCGCATCGCTTCGCATCGCTTCGCATCGCATCGCATCGCATCGCATCGCATCGCATCGCTTGGCATCGCTTGGCATCGCTTGGCATCGCTTGGCATCGCTTGGCATCGCTTGGCATCGCTTGGCATCGCTTGGCATCGCTTGGCATCGCTTGGCATCGCTTCGCATCGCTTCGCATCGCATCGCATCGCTTCGCATCGTATCGCATCGCATCGCATCGCATCGCATCGCTTCGCATCGCATCGCATCGCATCGCATCGCAGTATCGCAAATGCTTATAGAGTAGTGGTGGTTGGCTGTTCGTAATTTTTCCTTTGTCAGTTTAATGTTAGTAAGTAAAATTAAAAAGTTAGAGCAGCGGACAATAATGGATTTTCATACATACTTCATGGCCTAGGCCAAGAAGTTATGTAGGGAGGTGGTAGGGAGCCATAAATGAGAAACTTCATGTCTCCATTTCGTGACATTAACGCATACATTTCCGAGCATGTTTGAGAAAATAATATTCTATACCAGTCTGAACTCTGAAGTCGGTTGGTGCCTAGATACCAGCCAGCAGGAGTTCTGTGTGTCGAAAACGTGTAAATAAATGTTTCTTTCCCTTTCTCTCTCTTCTCTCTCGAGTCATACGACTGTCTTCATTCCGTAGTAAATATATCTAAACTGCTGGATAGTTTTTCAATACTTAAAACCCGTATCTAAAACCCACAGCGCGTTCAAAATTCTAAATGAAACTCGAAATTCCACACCCGAGCAGACTGTATCTAGAATCCTCTAGAATCTCAAACAATATCGGCCACGGCTCTCTAGAGGTTTAACATATTCACAGGGTGTTCCAGCCAGCCGCTCTGAATACGTAAATGTAGAAATATAACTTACGAGAATTGAGCCGTTAGCTCGAAAATATAGAATTATCCTGTGGATGAATTATTTGAGTACGTCGGGATGTATGGTTGGGTTATTTTTGTACGTTACCGGCGAAGGTCTAAAAGGTCTAAAAGATAACTAGTTTGTTTACGTATGCGGTAACATAGGCAAATTTACATATTCATGTTTGGAATGGGAATATCTCAGCCTACAACGTCTTATTTTTGACTTCCGTTAGCTTTAAGGAAACATTCAACAAGCCAAATGAAGTTAATTCTTCTAACACACGAGTGGATTAACTCGTATATAGGTATAGTATACCGGGTGGGCTCTGTAACAGGAGCAAAAAATTAAAACACAGGTTCTGCTACTCAAATGGAACTACTTTAGTTCTGAAACTGTAAAAAATTAAGTAATTTTATCATTATGTTTATCCCAAACAAATTAATTGGTATTTTCAATGTACGGCATCCAACAGTCTAAATGACATCGCCCGTCACGTAACAAAATGATGTCCAATTAAACTTTAAACTATAATAAAACTCATAATACAAGTTATTTTCAAAAGCTGTAGAACTAAATTAGCCCAAGATGATGAGTGGAAGCTGTGGTTTAATTGTTTGCTCCTGTTACAGGGCCCACCTTGTATAAGATAATAAAGAATTGTGTAGTGTTCTTATAACGTGATAATGTCTGAATTTAACCTGACTACAGATATACATAATGTATTTCCATCGGGAAAAATCGGAATACGACGGCACCCGAAGTGTCAATCAATTATTTTATTAAATGACTGACATTTTCATATCCTATCCTACTAATATTATAAATGTGAAAGTTTGCGAGTAAGTGAATGAGGGAGTGAGTAAGTGAGTATGTTTGTTACTTCTTCACGCCGAAACGGCTGGACGGATTTAGATGAAATTTTGCAAAAAGTTAATTTATAACCTGGAATGAAACATAGAATACTTTTTACCCGATATTCCCACGGGATAGGGATAAAATCTCTAAATAACAACCGCTGGGCTTAGAGTCATGAAATTTGGTATGTAGGTAGCTATACGTCTGGAATAACACATAGGTTACTTTTATCCTGATGTTCCCACGGGATAGGGATAAAATCTCGAACTAATAACCGTGTACCCCGACACCGACGACGCTTAGGTAAAAAAATATTACTAGGTACTTATACTAAGCTAGTAAGCCGTGGTAGCCTAGTGGTTTGACCTATCGCCTCTCAAGCAGAGGGTCGTGGGTTCAAACCCCGGCTCGTACCTCTGAGTTTTTCGAAATTCATGTGCGGAATTACATTTAAAATTTACCACGAGCTATGCGGTGAAGGTAAACATCGTGAGGAAACCTGCACAACCTGCGAAGCAATTCAATGGTGTGTGTGAAGTTCCCAATCCGCACTGGGCCCGCGTGGGAACTATGGCCCAAGCCCTCTTGTTTGAGAGGAGGCCTGTGCCCAGCAGTGGGACGTATATAGGCTGGGATGATGGTGATGACTTATACTAAATCAACTTAGGCTAATTTTGCGGGAAATCAGCATAGTCCCCGCGGGATAGGGATAAGCGAATTCTTCGTAGATGAAGTTGCGGCCAACAGCTAGGTAATGCATAATTATTTTTTACTTTTTAGTTGTCTTTTTTGGCGGCGTTTTTTTGTCAGCGTTTTTTTTCAGGCGTTTTTTTGTTTGTCGGGGGTTTTTCAAATTTTTAATTTAAGTTTTTTTTTCATTTTTATTCGTCTGTAGTATCTATATATGTTGTCTGTATATGTTTTTGTTCGAAAATTATTTATTTTGATAGTTTGATTAATAAAATGTATCTTTTTTTTCTAAATCTCATGTCTTTCATTTATATTTTGACTTCACAACCGAATCGTTTCCTGTTATTATAAGAAACTTCATCGTTCCAGTGAATATGACCCGATCTTTTATGTAGATGATATTTGCCTCGGACGGTTACGGAATACCGCGAAATGAAATGGCAACAATACATACAATAGAAACACAATGAAACACGCAGACGTTTGATGGAACTACTCGTAAGAACTAGGTATGTACCACAGAATCACTCCTCCTCCTGTTTCACTCCTCCTTAACCTCCTAACGCCCAAGTCGATTTTTAGGGTTCCAGAGCCAAAACGGCAAAAACGGAACCCTTATAATGATTGTTTTTTTTTTGGAGTCTTTTTGTATTTTTTATAATACAAAAAGACAAAAAAAAACCTAATTTGATTGCTTAGTAGCGACATCTCTTGTCTGGGTGAGCGGTTGGTTCCGAAAGAGTGTGACGTCTCTCGATGAGAGCGGAACATAGATGTCGCTAGTGCTGCTGCATAAGTAGCGTAGTAGAAATAAGCAACCTGAGATATGTATGCATAGGAAAAATTCGTGTCTAGATTCCTGTCCAGCGGTGGTGTACGGGTTATAGCACGCAGCACGGATTGCTGAGGACCTGGGTTCGATTCCCAGCGCAGGTCTCTTTTTCTGGTTTTTCTGTGCATGGATGACCAGTTTGTATTTTCGATATGGAACCCTTATAGTTTCGCCATGTCTGTCTGTCTGTCTGTCTGTCCGTCCGCGGCTTTGCTCAGGGACTATCAATGCACTGTAATTTTGCACGGATATATATGTAAACTATGCCGACAAAATGGTACAATAAAAAATTCAAAGAAAAATTAAGTAGTAAAGTGGGGGTGATTTTTTTTCTTATCCAACCCTGTAAGTGTGAGGTACCTATCGTTGGATAGGTCTTCAAAATTATTAGGGGTTTGATAAGACGATTCTTCGATTCAGTGACTTGTTTGCGAAATATTCAACTTTAAAGTTCAAATTTTCATTAAGTCGAGCACCCCCTCCCCCTCTAACATCTAAACCAGTGGGTGGAAAAATTTGAAAAAATTCAGGATGGTAGTAAGTCTAAGTATATCAAACTTACAAGGAAAACTATAACGGTTAAGTTTTCTTGAGAATTATTAGTAGTTTAAGAGTAAATAGCAGTCTAAGGTATAAAATATACCTAAACTTGGAAGATTCCGTATGAAATACGAAATCCTTAGAAAAATATTAAGTACTTATTTTTTTCGTAATGGCTACAGAACCCTATTTTGGGCGTGTCCGACACGCTCTTGGCCGGTTTTTTGTTTTATCAATACATGAAACTTTATGTCATTTCTGAGTAAGTTCAATGGCAAATTACTGATAGTCCTTTATAAAGGACTTTGGGCTTTGGGAGGATAAAGACGTCGTTTAGGGTGAACCCAGACGAGCGTAATTAGGATTCCGCACCCAGAGGGTAGAAACGGAACCATATTACTATGACTCCACTGTCCGTCTGCCTGTATCTGCCTATCACCAGGCTGTATCTCATGAACCGTGACAGTTGAAATTTTCACAGATGATGTAGGTATTTCTGTTGCCGCTACTTAATAATAACAAATACTGAACAGGTGGTAGGACCTTGTGCAAGGTCCGCCCGGATTGCTACCACCATCTTGCTCGCTAATCCTGCCATGAAGCAGCAGTGCTTGCACTGTTGTGTTTCGGCGTGGAGAGTAAGACAGCCAGTGAAATTACGGGCACTAGAGGTATACCATCTTTGCAATACCCCTAGTGTAGCAGATGTTTATGGGCGGTGGTGATCTCTTACCATCAGGAGACCCACTTGCTCGTTTGCCATCCAGTCTAATAAAAAAAAACAGAATAAAATAAATATTTAAGAGGGGCTCCCATACAACAAACGTGATTTTTTTGCCGTTTTCGCTAATAAGAATGTTGTATAGATAATGGTACGGAACCGGAACCCTCCGTGCGCGAGTTCGACTCGCACTTGGCCGTTTTTTTGAGTTGTGAGTCGCGTATTTTCGGTCTCGTGCTTGTTAAGTTGAGATACATAAATAATAAAAATATATAATTAATACATAAATGCGAAAGTAGCGCAGCGTCTGTAAGTAGGTCCCTCTGTCCGTCTGTGTGTTATCTTTTCAGCTTAAACCGCTGTACCTATTTAAATGGAAGATATTATGAAAATAATTTGAAATCCTCACGCCAATTAAAAACAAATCTCGACATTTTTAGCTAGTAATAAAGCTTTGGAGGCTAAAGCAAAATATTTCCTGATCGAATTAAACTACAAAGTTGTTACAATCAAGCTTCTCTCGCTGCCAAAACATCGCATTCCCCCCCCCCTTCCATTTCAGAGACACTCCACTCCAATTAAATTCTAATATCAATTCCCAAATTAAATTTGTAAACAGAATTTGGTATTTGAAGTTTCTTACAAAATTCGAAACATGCGCTTGAATAACTACGAATTCGTAGAATGTTCGGTGTTATTTCGAAGTGAATTATGAAAATGTACTTAATAAGATGTTATTTCTGCAAAATATTTAGTAATAAGATTGACCAATAGAGGAATTTGTGAGTTATTTTATTTTATCCAAGCGAAGAGCTGTTCACAATTAATGATAAGACGGGACATTCGATTTTTTCTCAATTTTTGTTTCAATAGTATGAGCTCAATACTATATATATACTACAAGTTAGACGAAGTATGTTAAAGAAATTGTCATCATCATCCCAGCCTATATGCATCCCACTGCTGGGCACAGGCCTCCTCTCAGAACAAGAGGGCTTGGGCCGTAGTTCCCACGCGGGCCCAGTGCGGATTGGGAACTTCACACGCACCATTAAATTGCTTCGCAGGTTTGTGCAGGTTTCCTCACTATGTTTTCCTTCACCGCAAAGCTCGTGGTAAATTTCAAATGTAATTCCGCACATGAATTTCGAAAAACTCAGAGGTGCGAGCCGGGGTTTGAACCCACGACCCTCTGCTTGAGAGGCGATAGGTCAAACCACTAGGCCACCACGGCTTCAAAAGAAATTGTAATATGTTATATTTATTATCATTATATTCTAGTGAATAATAGGGAATTGACAAAACAATTAGTAAAAAAACTCTAGATTCATTTGAATTTCAAAAAATCGTTTACTTTTCAAATTATCTAAAAAATATAATTGAAAAGCGACGGGCCTATTGCATAATTAGACTAAAAATATTAGAAAATAATACAAGTTACTAGTTAGCAATTTACAAGTTGTGTTATTTCGTGTTGCATAATTATATTAGAAAATTGTGTTGCATAAATTACTAATAATATCTAGAAAATTAAGTAACAAGTGAATTCATCATTATTTACATGTATTAATAAATTTCGTTGCATAACATACATAATTTTACTAACTTGTTATAAGCGTACTAATATTATTAGCAAAACACAACATTACAAGTAACCAAGTTGGCTGAGTGAGGTAAACCTTTGGCCATCTATGTGAAAAATATAAATCTTGGCAGGAACAGTAACGTCAACCTAAAACTTCTTCGAAATTCAGAATCAGAATCAGAATATTTTTATTGTATAACTGTGTGACTAAGATGGTAGTAATTTCTAACTGCGAAAATGGTTTGGGCAGTAATTTGTATCAATTTACACTAGCTGTGTTTATTCCAGAAACTACATTCGATAATAAAAACAATACGGATACCGTGTATGCAGATCAGGAATCATAAGAATATTGATGATTCTAATAATTTATTTAAGTGTACATTAGTATAATAGAAACAACAAAGAATTTCATCAAATTCTTCAAATTTCTTTATCAATAAAAGTAAAAAATAAATAAATGTTTTTTCCTAAAATTGATCCTGTCCTTTTATATCTTTTGGTGACGGGTTTTTAGATACTAGCTTTTGCCCGCGGCTTTGCCCGCGTGGAATTCGGTTATCACGCGCTGTTCCGTCGGGAACTATGCATTTTTCCAGGCCTATATATGTTACTCTCTGGCCCATAAACTATGCCAAAAATCACGTCGATCCGTCGCTCCTTTTCGACGTCAAAGACGGGCAAACATACAACACACAAACATTTTGTACACACATTTCGCATTTATAATATTTGTATGGATTGATTATCGTTATCGTCGGATAAATGCAAAATATTAAACATTTTTCGTCAATTAGGCCTCAACCTAATCACTTGTAATTCAAAACTACCGTGGTCATTGGGTACGTAGTAATAATTTACAAGTTACAACCAAAGTCACTAATATTATTAGCTTGTACTTATTCACTTGTATATTTCATCATCATCATCCCAGCCTATATACGTCCCACTGCTGGGCACAGGCCTCCTCTCAGAACAAGAGGGCTTGGGCCATTGTTCCCACGCGGGCCCAGTGCGGATTGGGAACTTCACACGCACCATTGAATTGCTTCGCAGGTTTGTGCAGGTTTCCTCACGATGTTTTCCTTCACCGCATAGCTCGTGGTAAATTTCAAATCTAATTCCGCACATGAATTTGGAAAAACTCAGAGGTGCGAGCCGGGGTTTGAACCCACGACCCTCTGCTTGAGAGGCGATAGGTCAAACCACTAGGCCACCACGGCGATATTATACTTGTATATTTATCACTCATATTTTATTATGCAACAGAAAAGTACAAGTTACAACCAAAATCACTAATAGTATTAGCTTGTACTTTATTATGCAATAGGCCAGGTGAATAACAATATTTTTCAAACAAACACAGATTTTTCAAAATCTATTCTTAAATTAAAGGGAGTTCTGTCTGGTACTTAATAAACATATAAAAACAACAACAACTGAATTTTGAAGTCTGTTAGCAAAAAAAAGTGGTTCCACGACCCATTTCCCTTCGTCCGTTAAAGAAAATTTCAAATTCAAGATTCGAACGAGCATAACTGCATTACACGCTCGGCTGCTACTTTGGTTTCGGAATGCGAGCTATCCGGAAACACCCGAGGACTGTCGAGAATGCCCGAATGACAACTCCATCTTTCGGATTCTCGCATCAGTTAATTTACAAAGTCGGGTGTTTAGATAAATTGCTATAATTGTTTGTTGCCGAATTGTTTAGAATTTACAATGTTTAAATAGCGTTCCGGGAAAATGGGCATTATGGGATGTTTAAACATTTCATTTAATTGCTTAATTTGTATATTTATTTGTCATTAAAGTGCAAATAATTGGGGGAAGTGGAAATATAGGGTGTCCCAAAAAGGACGCAAGATTTGAAATTGATGAAAAACCCATTTTTTTTCGTTATAATATATTTGTATATAAAATCGTTATCGTTTATCGTTGTTATTTGTGGAATAGTACATCAGGCAATTCTCCTCCTAGGCTTTGCTGGCACATACGCACTCTTTTGTCAAAATTTTCTATGACCATTTTGCATAGATGCTGCGGCTGAATTTCTCCAATGCAGCGTCGAATTTCCTCTTTTAAAGCATTGCCATTTAAACGGCTTGTTTTTGGACGACCAGTTGAATGAACATCATGAATTAATCCACTCTCCCTGAATTTTGCAACCACTCTGCTCACAGTTGATGAAGTCAAGTCAATATTCCGACCATATTTTACACGGAATTTTCGAACCGTACACACGCCAAACTTCTTTTCAACTATTGTTCAATAATAAAACGCGTTGATCTTTTGTAAAACCCGCCATTTTTACAAACCCTAAACATTCAGCTGTCAAATAGTTTTTTTTAGGGTTGCCAGCACTAAAATACAGAAATGGCGGCAAATTTAAATCTTGCGTCCTTTTTGGGACACCCGATAGTTACCTACTACTAAGCATCTTATCGCCGGTAGTTAAAATTGTACGTTTTTTTTTTCTGTTTTGAAACATACATTAAGAAACAAATAGCTAGGTTAACTATTGGTAAAAGTTTTTTTTTTATCTGTAAAAGTGTAAAATGTTTATTTCTTAGTCCAGTCCTAAAAAGTGAAAAGCGGCAGCTCTGTAATTTTTATTTCTAATCGTTTTGCGTAAATATTTTCTGTATTTTCTGTAGATGACATTTTCGACGGTAATGGAAGATAAGCTACTAAGCCTTACAAAAATACTTTATACTTACAAAAAAAAACGAGATGTCTTATGGTGTCACTTCACTTGGCGTTGTATATTCGCGTTGCGCTATTGACATCTCCATCACTCATGCTAGAAACGAAATAGTACATCTCTTTCGTACACGCAAATATTTCGGTGAATATACCAAGTGAAGTGCCAGCATTAAATACGGAACGGTTGCACTTGTTTTAAAACTTACAAACTTTTTACTATTAATAGAAAATAATTTAAAATAAAATCTTACAACAATTTTACTATTTTATTCGACAAAGTATGTAACCTGTTGAACTAATACAATATTAGCTTGGTGATTCTAAAATGATGATTTTAATTGATGACTTGACCACAATACAATGACTCCAAACACCATTAACATAATAACAGCAAGCAGTACAGTAGAGTACAAAGATATCACAAAGATCTCTTTAATCCACCAAAAAAAAGCTTAAGTAATAAAAATTTAGGGATTTTTTATAATTTTGGGGGATTTATTATAGTAGGATGTAGGATACTCATATAATAATCGCACCCTGTAATTTAACAGGTAACCTAGCCTTCTTCTTCTTCTTCGTCGTTTCACTCTTGACAGAGTGGTCGTGGTCATCATTTTCTAGGTGCTGGTAGCAAGCTTAACAATAAGCCTCCATTCCTCCCTGACAGCCGCCTTCCTTATGCTCCTTCTATTGGTGCTTTGACCTGGTCTGTCCATCTCATAGGCGATCTACCTCGTGGCCTAGTGCCTTCGACTTTCCCCTGGATCACAAGTCGCTCCATAGCTGCTTCTCCTTTACGACATATGTGTCCGAAAAAAGTAAGGATGCGAGACTGCACTATGGACGATAGACGCTGTTTAATAACGAGTTCTTACCTAACCTAGCCTTAGCCTAGTTAAAACACTTATTTTCCAAGAACAATACCGTGACTATTACTTCTACGAAAACCAGACCTTCATTTCAGGTCTCCGTTTACTTTTTCCTAGTACTCTGACCGCTTTCTAGGCAAACACTTACGCGGCACATTTTCTAGAAAGCATTGGAGCGCAGATATTTTTCTGCATATTATGGTGGGGTCCCTTAAGGTTACGTTCACTTAGCGGATAGGCGAGCGGGGTGGGACCCTAGTGTCAGCGGATAGGTAAAACCACTTTTTGACCCACGTTTTCGAACTTTTGATGTCCTGCTGACTAAAAGAAATCACATTTAGAATATCAAGAACAAAGCATGTGTTATAATTTTATATGTTATGGTGTTCAACAAAGAGACAAATTTTCAGGGCGTCCCCCTCCCTATACTTAGATTATTTAATTTTATACTACTTCCATAGTTAAAACGAATCTAATAACACCACAAAAATTATAAGAAATAGACATCAATCAGGCATATTTACAAGAAAATTTAACCTTCATTACGACAATTAGGTACCTAGCTGAGTTCCCAGGTTCGATCCCGGTCGGGCCAGATATTTGTATAAAAAGATTTGCTCTCGAGCCTTAGGTGTTAAATATGTGTTTATGTAGGTATGCCTATCTATTGATTTAAGTGCGTATGTTTAACCGTTCACAAGCTTTGCTTACTTTAGGATTACCTAAGTAAATGAGTGTCAAGTGTACCATAATACACACGCACATACACACACACACATACACACAAACATCACGCCTGTATTCCCAAATAGGGTAGGCAGAGCACACGAAACGTTACCGCTTCGTAGTCACTTTTAACAATTTTAGGTTTTAAGTTTAACAAAAACGGTACAATATAGTGACAGATTGCTAGCCTGTCGCCCACGGTATACCTTAACCTATATCCTCAGCCACCACTTACTACATCCACGGAAGAAATGGAGAGATGTAATTCTAACCCGATATTTACCATGATATTTATTATTATTTATTTATTTACATAAGTTACTGGTTCACCTCCTGGCTCAGAAACTTTGAGCTTTATGGCAGCAGCGTGGAGTGAATAATTTCTTTAGGTAACACGGATGCGGAGAAAATTGTAGGTTAGATATTAGCAGTTAATATACACAACCTTTGCTATATTTATCATCAGTGATGCCACATAACAATTTAGGCAATCTGGTGGGAATTGAGTTTTTATGATGCCACGTACTCGACATGGTAGTTCACAACATACTGTCGTAAAAATTCGACAAATAATTGATTGTCACTTGACATTATATTCATGTTGGTGAAATACGTCTGGACTATATCTATGATCTGTGAGGATATTTTTATCGCGTGCGCCTATGAGATCGCTTACAGTGCGCCGCACTGGGAAAATAGAAAAGGTATGAAAATACCACCGCTTGACAAATCGTCCCCGGCGGAGTAGGTATTTGTCAGCGTTTCTAAGCCAAAGCCGGACCGACGGGGAATCGGGAATCACTTTGGACGCCGGCTCTGATAAGGATTGTCTCGGAATGGCTGCCGGTTTTTATGCGGTGGCCCGGCCGTCAGTTCAGTTTGGAGTTTTTAAAGGTGCAGAGAAATGTTTTTGTAAGGTGAATTAAATGTTTACGGATGTATTGAATGTTTTTCCATTGTATTTTGTCGGATAAGTTGGTGGTTAGCTTGATTTCTCAATCAGCTTTAGTGAACTGCAGTAAGATTGTTGAGAGAGCAAGATAAAATGAACGTTTCCGACAAAAGACGATGAAAAAACATTATTCAGTTCACTACATCTAGGAGCTTTTTTCTATAAAAAAATATTTTAACAAACGGCTATAATCTTCTGCTTAGTTTGAAAGATTCTAATGAATTTAGTAATAATTTCTTAAGGCAATTTGTTATCTAATATTAGTAGTATGAAATACTAGTCGGAAAGACTTTTTATCAACATTTTGGATTTGTTGTGTTAGTTTGCGCCAAGTTTTAAAATAGCCGTCAAAATTTAATTACTAATTTTTTAATTACTAAGGGAATTTCTGTAAGCCAAAATTTTCTAAAAACTGCCAAACATGGAGTTTCACAGATAAAATGAAACAGAAAATTATAACAACACAGAGCTGGAAAGGAGTATTTTAAACATAAGAAAAATATATAAAACTAGCCGTTGCCCGCGACTCCGTCCGCACAAAATTCGTTTATCGCTATCCTGCGGGAACTATGCAAGTTTTTGGGATAAAAACTATCTTATGTCCTTCTCCGGGATTTAAACTATCTGTATAGCGAATTTCATCTTAATCGGTTCAGTGGGTTAGACTTGATGAAGTAACAAACAAACAAACAAATAGACTTACAAACTTTCGCATTTATGATATTATAGTAGGATAGGATAGGAAGCGACAAAATAAGACAGAAGATAAAGACAATAGACGCACTCAAACAGGCTCTAAGTCTAAAGTGGCGGTGGGCCGGACACATATCACGATAGGCAGACCATACAAACAACAAGATGGCCAGGACCAGCAGGCAAAAGGAAGGTTGCAAGACCAGTGATGCGATGGACAGGTGAAATCGCTGGAACCGACTGGACAAGTCCTGCCAAAGACAGAGAGGTGGAGATCTTCACTCAATGAGAGGCCCAAGTATCAGAAGAAAATGAATAAATAAATGAAACAAACCATACTAACACTAGGTATTGAGAACCATTCGCCAACAACACTGACACTACTCTATATAATATGCAGGAGAGAGGGGGATTAATAAAGGCTTTTTCTTATTATTATATTTATTTTACTAAAAATAGACTCACAATCCTCTGACCATTGTTATTACTCATTACCTAACATCAACGTCAAGTTAATTGAAACAGCGCCCTTCACGACCCCTTCATAAATGTATATCACAGGCGAACACACAAACGCACTCCGTCCAGAAAAATACGGTTGAATTCATATTTAAAATGGCCGCGGCATAAAATATGGAAATGCGTATCGCGGACGGCGATAACACTGCGACCCGCAATTATTTACTGACGAGATAGGTGGCAGCACTGCGCCAAAGGATGTTCACCATATATCGATACTTATATTTCTTATTTAAATAAAAACTTATTTAAATTAATTTAAAACAGCACGATTTGGAACGTTTCCAGCCAGACTGGCTAGAGTTGGCCAAAAGTGGAGACGAGAGGAAAGAAAGGGGAGGTTTTTTCCCACCACTGGAACACAATAGGTACAAGCTAAATTAAAAACAACCAACACTTACAAGTTATGTAACAAGTTACTCTATAGTAACAAATAAAAGCAATTTTATTTGGATTTTATGATGACATTAAAACTGTTATTTAAAGTTATTGTGTTTCTTCTATAAGAGAGATATGAGTGATAACCAGCAAGAGAGACCTCCTACTCCGTCATATTTTTTACTTAGAAAACTACCCAATTGTATCGATATCGATAAATTAGAATAAAGCATTCATCGATAAACATGCAACTGATTATAGACATCCCTAACTAGACCTCTATTAAACTCACGACGATAATCACTGTGGGATAACCAGGGTCTGATGATTAATTTGGTCATCTCAACAGTTAGGACTCACATTGCTTTAGTTTATTCATAGACGAAGACAAAAGAGCGCATGGGATCATTAATGGTGAACTTTTTAGGTCTATAGTTATATCGATTTTTAGAAGCTTTTGTAATGATGTACTCGAGGTCTGGCGAAACCTTAAAAAAAACATTTCTTCAGCAAGTAAGCCACAAAGGGCTACTCTTACATGTCCCTTTTTATACTGTAAGAACACATACACACACATCATCCAAAACTATCGCCACCCTTCGCTGACGCGCTTCGAACCCAACCAGAGTTCATCATCATAACAATACGACAGTAACGCCCGATTCAATAAACTTGTTCCCTGAAGGCTGCTGAATCAGACGTTGCTCTGATGATGAACTCTGGCTGAGTTCGAAACCCCCGCTTCCGCTTCCAATATGGACATACCTTGGCTATAGTTAAAACAATAGGTAGCTATATCAATAATCTTTCCAATGAATAGTGGCACTCATAAGTTATGATAGAGCTGGGAGCCGCAAAGTGATGCAATTAGAGACAGAAGGATGATATCGCTTTGGTAGCGGCTTCAACCATTAGATCTTACATTTAGTATAGGTAGTGCCACGAGAGTTGAAGTGAATGATTATACACACAGCTACAAAAATAACTGATTGCACAAAATAACCTAACCAACAAAGAGTTGGAAAACCCCCGACTTTAACACTTCAAAGTTCAATATCTCAAAAACGGCTAAACCGATTTTGATAAAACATGTCTAAAAACCATCGCTAGAAAACCTGCTTTCAATTAAAAAAAAACAGCATTCAAATCGGTAGACCCGTTTAAGAGCTACAGTGCCACAGACAGACAGACAGACACACACACAGACATACCGACATAAAGACACCCCTCTTTTTGCGTCGAGGGTTGATGAGAATGAATGAAATGAATGAGTAAATGTCAAAGTCCTGCTGTCATCACACGACATGTTAAGGCTGTGTGTGTAATCATTAACTTCAACTCTCGTGGCACTACCTATAGTAGCCGTTGCCCGCGACTCCGTCGGCGAAGAATTTGTTTATCGCTGTCCCGCGGGAACTACGAGTACCTGTGCAATTTTCCGGGATAAAAACTATCCTATGTCCTTTTCCGGGACTCAAACTATCTGTACACCGAATTTCATCTAAATCAGTTCAATGGTTTAGACGTGATGAAGTAACAAAGAAACAAACAAACATACTTACAAACTTACACTCCGAAAAGTTAGGCTCAAGAAGAGGCCTTTGAGATTCGAGATCTTACATTGTCACGCCAATGGTGTTTTGTTAGACTTGTCCCAAACTAAGATTGGTTTTTTGGAATCTTTTTGTATTTTTTATTTCAATTCCAAATTTTTACTTTTACGGTCCGGGTGTCGGTTTTTACGGTACGGATTGGATTGGAATCCAATCTTAATTTGATTGCTTAGTAACGATATCTCTTGTCCGGGTGAGCGGTTAGTTCCAATGGAGTGCCGAAAAAAGTTTCTCGATGAGGGCTACGGCATAGATGTCGCTAGCGTCACTGCTTAAGTGACTGACTAAGTAAGAAACAAACAAGCTGAGATATGAGGTGCATAGGGGAAATTCGTGTCGGTACCGTTGACCATCAGTGGTGTAGCGGTATAGCACGCGGTACGGATTACCGAGGACCTGGGCTCGATTCCCAGTGATGGTCTTATTTTTCTGTTTTTTCTGTGCATCTTTATTTCAGTTTGTATTTTCAATTTGTCCCAAACGTTCGGTCAAATATGTCGAAATAATTATAAGATGCTAAAATCTAGCACGTTGCCGTCCAAAAAACCAGTCCTGTTGGTATTTGGCGGTTGCAAAATGAATGCAGCGCTTGTTCTATATAAGTACCGAAAATACAAACTGAGACATGGATGCACAGAAAAACCAGAAAAAGAGACCAGCGCTGGGAATCGAACCCAGGTCCTCAGCAATCCGTGCTGCGTGCTATAACCCCTACACCACCGCTGGACAGGAATCTATAGACACGAATTTTTCCTATGCATACATATCTCAGGTTGCTTATTTCTACTACGCTACTTATGCAGCAGCACTAGCGACATCTATGTTCGACGTCACACTCTTTCGGAACCAACCGCTCACCCAGACAAGAGATGTCGCTACTAAGCAATCAAATTATGATTGGTTTAGTTTGTATTTTCGATATGGTTTCACGGGATACCCGTAAAAGTAACAAATTTGGAGTTGAAATAAAAAATACAAAAAGACTCCAAAAAAAAACCAATCACTATATAAGTACGTTTATCCGCGTTGCCTAGTATCCAGAGTACAAGCTTTGCTTAGTTTGGGACTAGGTCAATTGGTTCAAGTGTCCCATGATATTTATTATTTACTAGCTTTTGCCCGCGGCTTCACCCGCGTGGAATTCGGTTATCGCACGCTGTCCCCTCGGGAATTCTGCATTTTTCCACGATAAAAATTAGCTTGTGTCACTCTCTGGCCCATAAACTATCTCTATGTCAATAATCGCTGTCGCTCCGTTTCGACGTGAAAGACGGACAAACATGCAAAAACACACACTTTCGCATTTATAATATTAGTATGGATTATTATTAAGTTAGTTTTACTTTGTTTCTATAATAACGTATTTATTGTTGACTAGCTGTTGCCCGCGGTTTCCCCCGTTCCAGTATTTATTTAAATTTATGTTACGCACAAACCTTGTCCTAACAATAAGGAACACAACAAAACAATAATTATCTAATTCGGTGCCGTCGTTCGGAAGTTATGCGCGTACATACATTTCGGAAATCCATTGAAGATTGTAAAATTGTGTACTCGTATTGTACGACAGTTTTACATTGAAAAAATACGCCTTTGTCGGTGACCTTACGCCTTTGCTTAAGCCAAGTAAAGAGCTTAAAAAAGCTTGTGGAAAGGCAAATCGCAAGGTAGACGTTTTTGCTAGGTTCAAAGTAGAACTTAGAATACGGTGTAGAATTACGTTGAAACGGGAACTTGGCGTGCTAAGATAATATCTGCTACAGCAGAAATCTAGCATCTTATACCGGCCGTAGAAATGGAGTCCTATCAGTACTTTGCCCGCTTTGCTCTCTCCATAGCTCGCTGAGCAACTCTGAGCCTATTTATAAGACCTACAGTGAAGCACCACGTCTCGGATCCATATGTCATCACTGGCAACACACAATGGTTAAAGACTTTCGTTTTATGGCACTTAGTTGTAACAGTATAAATATTTATGCAATTTTAACTACTCATTGTATTACTTTATGTCCATAAAGAGACTGTATTCTGTAGACAAACTGTGAAAACGATTTTGCAGTGCCTTGTGAAACCATTTTTTATAAAAGAATGTCAAATATTTTTTTTTATTCATTACTTTGACTTTCCGTCGCATTCTCGTCAGCCAGCACCACATTTCAAAAATTTCCGGCCTATTGTATGTCAGTATCTGTGCCCCAAACTACAGCACTAAATTAAATATAAACAGCAGCATTTGGTATTCACCACGCGCCAAGGAGCTACGACGAGCGTGAAGAATGGAGTGGATATTTATCGTCTTATTTATTTCACTGCGGCGGCGCTCGGTATGAATATGTTACGAGCTGCTTCGTAGCTCGCAGTTCGCAGTGCGTCTGCCGCGTCAACGGGACGTGATGTGTTAAGATTTTTTCATCACACTTGCTCGTAAACAGTGTCGTAACATGCAGGCTACCTTGGTTCCAACCCCCCAAATAAAACCCTCGACCTTAATGTGCTTGTCATGAAACCCGTGGTCGGTAAATGAGTCATTGCCCGTACTAAATTTCGCAGGTAGCAGGTCGTGCTGGCGTGCAGGAGCGCGGCGCGCGCAGGTCGGGCACATGCTGCGTGGGGTGGGGCGGCGCGGAGGCTGGCGCTGCCAAGAGCGTAGTCAGCGGTATCGGCAATTTTTGGAAAAATCTTAGTTTTTCTTTTACAAATATACAATTTTACTTGCAAATGTGATGAAAAACATTGTATGTCACACGGACGGTACTAGAATTACGAACATCGACTCATTAAAACCTCGAATTCGGGCTTCTAATAGACTCTCGTTCGTAATTCCTTGTTTACCGCCCTTAAGACACAATGTACTATTTCGTCGCATTTGTTCGTAAGCAGTTCTTAAGGCAGGCTAACTTAATTTATTGAATCAGACGTTACCTTGCGGAGATCCATATAAATAAACTGAAACAATTACTTTTGCTCACCCGCGACCTTATAATAATAATAAATAAATAAATAAATATCACGGGACAATTCACACCAATTGACCTAGTCCCAAAGTAGGTAAGCTTAGCAAAGCTTGTGTTATGGGTACTAAGCAATGGATAAATATAATTATAAAGATAGATACATACTTAAATACATATTAAACACCCAAGACCCGAGAACAAACATTCGTATTTTTCATACAAATATCTGCCCCGACACGGGAATCGAACCCGGGACCTCAAGCTTCGTTGTCAGGTTCTCTAACCACTAGGCCATCTGGTCGTTATAATAGCTACGTTTATGCAAGAACACACACAACTCCACACAAACCTATCTATCACCACCACCATAATACACTGACGCGTTTCGAACTCAATCAGAGCTCATCTTCAGAGCAACACGTTCACCATGCTACCAGATGTTAGACACACCAGATGTTAGCAGGCTAACCTGGTTGCAACCCTTTATGTAGGGGGTGCCCAGGGGCCTTTTTTTCGAATTACGCCTAAGGGCGTAAACTGGTGCGTGCAGTTCAGTAGGTACCCTGATGCAGGCGGTGGCAGAGGACTGCTGCCGCTGCCCCAGAGCTGCGCCAATGTGTCGTCAATTTTTGTAAAAATAATATTTTTCGTCTTACAAAATACAATTTTACTCACAAATGTGACGAAACCATGTCATACTGGAATTCGGCTTCGGGCTTCATATATACTCTCGTTCGTAATTCCTATTCTTTATTAGTTCTTAAGACACTATGTACTATTTCACACTTGCTCGTAAGCAGTGTGTACGCAAACTAACTTACACCCCTTCGAATTAACCCAAGGGCCTTTTTGCATATAACGCCCAGAGGCATTATGACTTTTCTAATTTGTGGTCCTTACAACTATCAATTAGTTCCCTTACATCGACCAAAGCCCTGATTGTCTGACATGCTTGTAATCACAATCATTTTCACGACTTCTTTCTGTCACCAGGCATAAGACGGGGGTAAAAAGGGATGGCAAATACGGTCGCAAACGTCAGCGCGTTAGACAATACGGCCACAGGTTCAAATTTAGATCGATAAGGTTCAGTAAATCAAAGGGAATGCTTTGCCTTACCTAGGCTTGCTGAACCTTAAAAAGTTTTTTTGATTAGTTAACCATTTAATTAACAATAAATTGAATTAATTATACTTACTAAAGTCAAAGTCAAAATATCTTTATTCAATTTAGGCTATAACAAGCACTTATGAATGTCAAAAAAAATCTACCACCGGTACTATGTTTCTATCGCAGGCGAAAAAAGTATATATTTAGTCCGATGCACTTTTTATCATTTGCTCTTAGGACAAACTCAAAGTATGGGCTGTTAGTGGTCACTCAAGAAAAACTTGATGTAAGTCTCATGTTTTAGAATGACGTTCAGCCATAGTAAGTTTTTCCGCCTGCCGTAGAAACAGAATATAGTTAAAGCAACCTCTGTAACCTGTAATACTCGTAGTATTTGCAATCAATCAGGCTTGCGTAGAATCTACAATGGTACAGCCTGAACTCTCTCATTCTGAGAAAGCCTGTATCAGCAGTACAACAAAGAAGTGATTAGAGTTTCGGTTTTCCTTTCCACTCACTGAATCCTAAAAAGCTTCGTTGATTAGTTCAAACGGCGTGTATTCAAAAGGTTTGCTTCAGACCGGCCTTATGCAAATCGCCGTATGCTAATTCAAGTAACTGCTGTATGTAGATAGGGGCGGAAAATGGACCGTACAGGGACATTATCATTTATGTGAGCTGAAAAAATGACGGTTAGTTTTTAAGCGGGTAGTCGTTCTTTTGTTTTCAGAGTTACAGCACAGAATAACTAATAGTACTGGGGCCCTACCACGCTCTCTTAATACGATTCAGTTTAGGCTCTAAACTGAACTGCATCGCTATTTCGTACCACGACGTTACTTTTGCGATTCAGTTCAAGCACGGTTCAGCGACAGCGATACAGACATTTTCATTCACTCACTTCAAGCGGTTTTCGTACCATGACGCTTAACTTGAGTGGGAATTGAATCGCATCAGTATCAAATTTAGCGATTCAGTATAAGTTACTCATTCTGTCAATTCTTTTGGAATTTCAAGTGTTTTACTTGCAATATTTTTAAATTTCAAGAACTTTTAAACTTTTATTCAAGTTTTATAACTTTTCATAGGTACCCACGACATTGTGCTTCTTAACTCCTCATTGATAAAACTAATTTTTTAGTGAGAAAAGAGACTCGTGGATTAGTGACAGCGTAAACATTTTATTTGTAATCAACACAACGGTTGCTAAGAACACGGAATGACATTAATATTTTTTTATAATATTATTAATTATCAACTGTAACGTTGCTGAAACGTCGAGGTAAATATTACTTGTGCAATAATAGCGTGATAAGTCCCGTTTGTGCTATTTTGACTATGAGTGAGAATCACGAAAGTTTAAAACGTTATGTTCCAACTTGGACTTTACCTAAACGTCCTAAAGTTCAAATTTTAAGCGCTCTAACTCCAAAAATAAGCCCTATTAAAATTTACGTGTAGGGATCATCAAAGCAACTCTTTCGTATAACATCAAGCGTAGGTAATGGAGATAACTTGACCGTAGAGATGTAGATACCGGCACCGTACCGGTATTGTCCGGTACCGGTATTAGATTGTTATCCGTTTGAAATTCATGGAGTTAATTTTAGGTAAATACGATAAAGGGCACGCTCGGAATATCTGACCAGGTAGATACCTATTTAATTATAATTGTAGATAACGAAAATTTTGTCATACTTGTGTATAATGTTTAGCGGTACGTTTTCCAGTTAAAATTAGATTAAATGAATATATAATTGAAACAAAAACTCATACAGTTTTTGTGTGGTTATCTCACTCCAAATAATAGAGTAGTTGGTTTCTTAACAATAGTATGTTTTTCAATTGTAAAGGTTACCTGGAAGAGATCGCTCTGAAGCAATAAGGCCGCCTATTGCTTATACTGGAAAATTTTCTCTACGCACTATTTTCGGTACTGCTTACTAGGTAATTAAGGTGTTCAATAAATAGATATATAATGTATTGTACAGTCGCGGAATTTAAAGGTTGACCACCTAAAAGTCTGTTTTTGCTCGCCCAGTATAACTGCTTTATCGACCAAGTATGACATATTACGTCATAATGTAAAAATGTCATCAGAATAATGTAAATAAATTTTGAATGCAAAAAGGTAACATGTGCTTGCAACGTGTAAATGAATTTATTTGAAAACTGCTCAAGTTTTTCATTCCAGCACTGTATCTATTTACTACAGTATTGTGTTGTATTGTTGACAATTCATTTCAGGCAGGCCTAAATTAAAACATATGGCAGAAAAAATAATGAGACGATTCGGTGCCAAAAAAAGAATATTAATAATTTGCAATTTTTTTTTACTCATATTAAATATATTAGTTCTACTGCGGATATCATCATTTCTGATTCTATCCTGCAGAGAAACCCCGAGCATAGCCCTACAAGATGGAGCGACGACCTGGTTAAGATCGCGGGATCGCGGTGGATGCTGAAAGCACAAGACCTGTCTGAGTGGAGAGCCTTGGGGGAGGCCTATGTCCAGCAGTGGACGTCTTTCGGCTGACATGATGATGATGATTAAATATATTGACCCGGATAACTCACGTCTTAAATCGAGTTTAGCCCGACATGTTTCGAAGCACATACGCAGTATGAGAAAACAGGACGACAAGGTGTCGGCTGTGGCCGAGTACTCAATGGACTCGGATTCGACGCACTATATCAGATTTGATAAGGTATCTGTGAAAATTTTTTCATGTGGCTTTTGAAAAGTTTTCATATGACGTGAAGCCATCGAGATTAGTCGTCGTCCGAATTTCAACCGGGATAGTGGTTGGACGGTACCTCCGAGTTGGAAAACGGTGTTTAATACTCGTGCTGCGTCATCGGTTTATGTGAAAAGAGCGATGTTGGAATGAAAATGATGATGAAAACGCGGGTAGTTGTGTGCCGGTGTCAGTTTCGTCGGGTAGTCGCGCGAGCAGAGCGGCGGCGCGCAGTGCGCGTGTTGCAGCAGCCGCTGAGTCGCGTTGCTCCGAAGACGAAGGGCTACGGATTAGCCCGAAACATGTCGTTGTATTTAATATGAGTGAGTCTCACTTTAGTTTCATGTTCAAAATTTTTATTACTCTTTATTTCGGTGGTTATGAGACGAAATTGCCTAAAATATGCCAGCACTTAATGAACTAACACGTATTTCATAATTTTGATGTGCATCAAAACTATGTAACCCTATGTAGTCAATTGTTGTTCATTGTCGTTTGGTTCGTGACCATGTGTGCACATAGACATTAGGTATCATTCACTCATTCAATTCATTCGTGCCAGCTCTTGTGAATCGACGTACCAACGTTACCCGCGTGATCGTTCAAAACGCTTTTAAACTCACTTCACACTCATTTTCCTTATTACATCCAAGATACCAATAGCGGAATCGGTATCAGATTCACCCGCCCTAGTCGGATTGGGATGAATTCTTTAAAAAGTCGGAAATTGCTTCGAATAAAATTTCCTGGGAGCCACTTTCATTTTTCCGGTCGCGTCTCTTTGAAGTTGGCATTCCGCTATGGCATTTGACTCGGTTTTTACAAATACTAGGGACAAATAAGGGGGTCACAAGAGGAATTTAGGATACGGGCTCCATAGTCTGGATATTTGTAGTGTGAGTTAGAAATAAATAAATTATAATAAATTTTACTTCAAACATCTTGGTTGCGAATAATGTTGCCGTTGTTTTAAGTTCTGGACTTTATTACAAATTACATAATTAGACCGTTAGGGGAGAAAAGTCCTCGAGTGGCGGCCACGAACCGGAAGAGGAAGCGTTGGCAGGCCTCCCACCAGGTGGACTGACGACATCGTGAGAGTTGCGGGAAACCGGTGGATGCAAGTGGCGAGTTGTCGTTCACTGTGGCGTTCTAAGGGGGAGGCCTTTGTTCAGTAGTGGACGACTTCCGGTTGATGATGATGACATTATTAGACGAGTGTAACTTGTGCGTTAAATTCTTGTGGGAATTCCCTAAAATTACATCGTGGTTTTCAATGACGTTAAATTAAAACACCCATGCCAAATTTCATGACTTTAAACCCGGTTGTTAGTTCGTGATTTTATCCCTATCCCGTTGGAATATCGGGATAAAAAGTATCCTATGTTTTAATGCAGGTTATAGGCTAACTTTCTCTAAATTTCATCAAAATCCTTCCAGCCGTTTCAGCGTGAAGAGTAACAAACATACTCACTCAGTCACAAACTCACTCATTCACTCACAAACTTTCACATTTATAATATAAGTAGGATTAAATTGAAATGAGGGTAACAAACGCACATACGCACACCTAAGCATTTATAATAATAGTAGAATTATTCAGAAGGATACGCATAAGTGTTAGAAACTCCATAGAAGCACCTTAAACTTGCTAACACCTAGCTCGGTTACATCAAACTACCACACCGGAACCTGAAGTTATACCCTTGGCTGGTCTGAACCCCGAACATTATCGCAGAATATTAAATTAAATAGTTACTTGCACAGCTTATGGCATAACCTAGTTGAACAGTGGATAAACTTGATATTGTTTAAAGTCAAATTCATAGACATACGGATATCCTCGTTATTAACGTCAAAATACACCTTTGATAAAAAAACTGGACAAGTGTGAGTCGGACTCGCGCACGAAGGGTTCCGGGGTTCCGTTATTATATCTACACAACATTAGACATTAGCATGTTCTATGGGAGCCCCCTTAAATATTGATTTTATTTTAATTAAATTATTTATTTTTAAAGTGATTATACAACTAAAGATTCTGTGAAGCGTCTAGGTACCTGTTGCCGTTATTAATATCAAGCAAACGGCAAAACAATCACGTGTGTTGTATGGGAGGAGCCCCCCTTAAATATTTACTTTATTCTGTTTTTAGTATTTGTTATTATAGCGGCCACAGTAATATCTAATCTGTGAAATAATTTATTGAATCAGGCGTTACTTTGCGGAGGTCCATATCAATGAACTAAAAGAATCTGTGAAAATTTCATGTGTTTAACTATTACGACTCAAGAGATAGAGCCCGTGACAGACGGACGGCCAGACAGGCGGAGTCTCAATAATAGGGTTCCGTTGGCACCCTTTGCGTACGAAACCCTAAAAAAGAAACTCGATTTTAGAATATAAGATATTGTTTGCATTCCAATGTTTCCGATTATGTCTAATAATCCTAAATGATCTTGAATCCTAATTTAGGAAAGTGTAATCGCGTTTAGCACAGTGCTTTGGTCTTGAGTTAAAAGAAAAAAATCCTATTTTTTATTATTCTGAGACTTGGATATTTTCTCATTTTTAAGTAACTAAGGCGACCTAAATAAACAATGTTAATACCTCACCTACCGAAAGCAATTTTCCTAACAACACATTATATCAGGGTTTATTACAGGAACGATTTACCTCCGCGCTAACTCTGATTTATGTTGCAATCGATATTGCGCTTTTTAATAGAGCTGCAGTTATTAATGCTTGCGATAAGGGAATACATTTAAAATCAACCCTACCACGGGCATCAGATCAAAATGACACAGGAATTAGCTAATGGCAAGACTTTGATGTGTGTTTTTATTATTGTTTTTATGTTTAAAAAAAAATTGTGTCTAGATTTCTGTCCAGCAGTGGTGTAGGGGTAGCACGCAGCACTGATTGCTGAGGACCTGGGTTCGATTCCCAGTGCTGGTCTCTTTTTCTGGTTTTTCTGTGCATCCATGTCTCAGTTTGCATTTTCGGGAAGAGAAACTTTGGTATGGGGGGCCAGTGTGAAGTGTCGCACGGTGTGACGTCAGGATGTACCTTCTTCAACTGACTATAATTTATCTTCAGAATAATTTATTGTATCAGGCTGGAGGTCCATATCAATGAACTAAAAGAATTTCTTTGCTCATCCGCGACCTTAATGATAGCTAAGCTTATGCAAAATATGCGTGTTCATGCAGTTCCTCCACCTCCATACTGTAAGAACACACCAAATCACACAAACCCCATCTATCACTGCCACCACACTAAACTGACGCGTTTCGAACTCAACCAGAGCTCATCTTTACAGCAACACAACCGTACACCATACCAGATGTTAGACTCATAGATGGGATCATAGATGATGGATAGGTGATAGATGGATTTGTGTGTGTTCTTACAGTGTGGAGGTGGATGAACTGCATGAACACGCATATTTTGCATAAACTTAGCTATCATATAAGGTCGCGGGTGAGCAAAGAAATTCTTTTAGCTCATATATCTTCAGAACTTTATTTATTTAATTTACAAAAGGAAAAATATGTATTTGTCGAATATGTTCTGATAATGCCGAACTATTAGATTTTTTTCAGACACTAACCTTAGTTTCTGAACTACTCAAGCTTGTTGTGGTTACACAGTAGTCTCCAAATCAGTAACCACATCACGTACAAAACTTGCAGCCCATAAAAGCGACTGTCCAAAAAAACAGTTTTTACGATTTAATGCATAAAACAACTCATTTTGTCGTCAAAAAGTGCGATACTCATGAGCAACGGTCGTAGTCGGCATTTTATTTTGTCGTAAAATGTAACGACTTCACGGACGCAAATGACTGCGGCACACTTCGCGTAACGTACTGGGATGCGCGTGGTCTGTATCTTTATAAAACAGTACTTAATTATATTATAAACGTTCAGTAGCTTAATTAGGCTTGGCGCGGATAGGCGTGGCGATATGAGCAAACAATTTTCACTTTCAAATTCATTTTGTACTAGAATTTACCCGGTTTGCAAGTAAACCATTATATATTTCCATACAAAATAACAAAATACAATATTTAACTTAAATTTCTCCTCATACATAAGAAACTTAAGTACCTACATAAAATAAAAAACTTACATAAAATAAAAATAGAACCTAAAACTAAAACAAATTGCATAAAGAGTAGGTACCCCTTAGGCAAGGTCCCGAAGATGCAGCGTTTCCTCTTTGAATAGAATAGCTAGGCTAATTCTTTGTCCGAGGAAGCTGCCAGTTCTTCGGTCACCTGTGACGTCTACTAATCTTTTTGAAATTTCCAATTAATTCCCATGGGAATATCGGAACAAGATTAATCTTTTGTATTATTTTTACCCGCGACTCTTTCTGCGTAGAATTTGTTTATCGCTATCACGCGGGAACTATGTAATTTTACGGGAGTAAAACTATCCTAATAAATAAAATCAAAATTCACCTGGTTCATGCACTGGTCTTCCCCATCGCTCTCTATGGAGCAGAAACATGGACTTTAAAAGCAGCCGATACACAAAGAATAGACGCTTTTGAAATGTGGTGCTGGCGCCGCCTGTTAAGGATTCCATGGACAGCCAACCGCACTAACATATCGATCCTGGAGCAACTGAAAATAGAGAGTGCTTAGCGTCTGTCTGCCATCTGCCTGCAGCGAGTATTGCGATGCTTTGGACATTGCTCACAGAGATGCTAGCAATATGGAACGCCTGATGGTTACAGGGAATGTTGAGGGTAAAAGACCCAGAGGCCGGAGCCCAAGACGGTGGTTTGATCAGATCTCAGAGCAGATCAACCTACCGATCAGCGCTGCACTCCACCAGGCAGCTGATCGTAACCGATGGAGAACTGCTGTTGACAAGCTGAAATGGAGTCACGATCCTCAGCAATGAGGGAGCGATTGAGAAGAAGAGAGAAAACTATCCTATGTCCTTTCCTGGGACCTTTGAGTCCTATAACGCTAAATACTAGTAGATAGTTTGCTATCTGCATACCGTATTCATCTAAATCGGTTCAGAGTTTTATGCGAGAAGGGGTAACGAACAAACAGGCTTACAAACTTTATTTTAGTTTGATTAGTGGCATTTTTCGTCGTCCACTTGCTCTGCGCAAACCGTGTCAACTAGCGTAGGCCCTAAAGGTACTTAATTGAGACGTTAATCCAACGTATTCGTGACGTTAGCTGTCAAAAACTTGGGTGACTGAACGGTAGCCGGCAAACTACAAGTGACACGTCAACCAGCCATAATTCCGAATGGACTTATTTACATAAGTTTGAATAATAGCGTTATGCCAAGGTGTCGAATGGCATATGGTACAAATACGTGTTTCGTTCGATCGTGCGGTGACGCCGTTAAATTAGATTAGGTGACTAAAACAAAGGATTTTAGATAGTGGGGAAATGGCATACGGGTTGGACGTTGCCATTCATGATCGATCTATTATAAATTTATAGCATATACCGGGTGTGGCCTGTAATACGAGCAAAAAATTAAAACATAGATCGTCCTCGTCAAACTGAACAACATCTAAAATACAAATTGAAATATAGATGTATAGAAAAACCAGAAAAATAAGACCAGCTCTGGGAATCGAACCCAGGTCCTCGGCATTCCGTGCCACGTGCTATACCACTACAGCACCACTGGACAGTGATACAGACACGAATTTCTCCTATGCACCACCTATCTCAGCTTGTTTGTTTTCTTATTTAGTCACACTAGCGACATCTATGATGTAGCCCTCATCGAGAAACTTTCAGCACCCCATTGGAACTAACCGCTCACCCGGACAAGAGATGTCGTTATTAAGCAATCAAATTAAGATTGGTTTTTGGAATCTTTTTGTATTTTTTATTTTAATTCCAAATTTTTTGTTACTTTTACGGTCATCCCGTAAAACCCATATCGAAAATACAAAAAATATAGATCATTGGTCATTTGATTTTTCTTGTTTCTAAATTTCAGTTTTATTCCCGATATGTTTTACGATGACCGTAAAGTAACAAAAAATTCGGAATTAAAATTAAAAATACAAGAAGATCCAAAAAGCAATCTTAAACTGAACAACATTAGTTCAGCGACTTAAAAATAATGGAGTCTGAATTATCAAAAATGTTTCAACTTTCAACCCATTTTCCTGGATACAGCCATGAATTGTATTGTAATAAATGGAATTATGTATAGTGTCGTCTCAAATCACTGGTGCTTCAATAGTACATTCTATGTTTTAAAGCCAACCTGCCGCCGCCAGCCGCTCCCCAGCAATCAGCGATACGGTCTAATCGTCATATTACGTTGAGGTGCCTGATAATGGCCAAAATGGCGGCGCTTAACTGGTACAGATTAAGGGAAATGTCTGGCTTTTGAGATTTTTCTTGGACTTGGTCAGGGTCAAGGGATAACCTTTTTACTTTTCATGCTCTTAAAATTCGTATTTATGCACGTAAGCTGCATCATCGTCCTGTGCGCTGTGCTTGGCTATCCACGGTCTCAATTGGAGAACTTTCATTTTACAAATACGTTGTGCACAGTGACACTTTTGAGCGAATTTCCTTACATGGATTATACAATACAATACAATACAAATATTCTTTATTGATCACCAAAAGCCGTGGTGGCCTAGTGGTTTGACCTATCGCCTCTCAAACAGAGGGTCGTGGGTTCAAACCCCGGCTCGCACCTCTGAGTTTTTCGAAATTCATGTGCGGAATTACATTTGAAATTTACCACGAGCTTTGCGGTGAAGGAAAACATCGTGAGGAAACCTGCACAAACCTGCGAAGCAATTCAATTGTGTGAAGTTTTATTTTCCGCACTGGGCCCGCGTGAACTATTGAGCAAAGCCCTCTTGTTCTGAGAGGAGGCCTGTGCCCAGCAGTGGGACTTATATAGGCTGGGATGATCACCAAAAGCAGTACAGTGACATTATAGTGAATTATAGTGATCGATAGATAAAAAAAAACTGTGTACGCTGCCATAAAGGGTCTTTACACCCATATGTCTTTTACGCCCTTTGTGCCTCAAGGTATCTTTATGTTCTCTGTACTTTGCAAAGAGCGAATGTAATATTTCTATTCTAATTTATTCTAATGATTTTCCATCATTATTTATCGGAAAAGTTTGTATTTATCCTGCTCTCTCAATTAGCTATACATCTGGATTAAGAAATGGGCTACGTTTTATTCCGAATCCCACAGGATTGGGATAATCTATTGGAATAATTGGGATAATCTCGAAGTCTCATCCGTTTGGAAACATGAAATTTGGCATTTTTGTTTATAATGCAACGTCACTAGAGACCACGATAATTGGTAACGTGTATTTCGTTTTTGTCAGACTTACAACCTAAAATTGCTAAAAGTGGCTCCCAAGCGGTAACGTTTCGTGTGCTCTACCTACCCCATTTTGGAATCCAGGCGTGATGTTTGTGTGTGTGCGTGCGTGCGTGCGTGCGTGCGTGTGTGTGTGTGTGTGTGTGAGTGTACTATTCACACTTGGACCAACTGACTGAATCGTGTCCCACTGTGGATCATTGTGACATCGCATTGTTTGACAATGGAATTTTTTATGACACTTCCTGACTGTGAGAACGTTCTACGGTGGCTCAGAGATAAAATAGTTCAACTGTACATACAGTAATCCTACCTTAACTATAATGTAATTTTCCAGCAACCTTCTCAACCGCAAAAGATTGCAACAAAATCTAGAATTGATTCCTAGAAATCTATTTCAAACCGTTCGTTGAAGCGGAACAAATTTAATTTTGCAGCCAGGTTGAAGGAAAATGGCTCTTGTATTGTAAGAGGTAGAGATTGAAAACGATACCACGTATAAGCCTGCAAGATATTCCCCCAATAAAAGAGAGGTTACAGGAATTTGTCTTGCTCGAATGCCGAAACATACGGGAAGGAAGGTTGGCGAACTTTGATTACAAATAAACTTTAAGGTAAAACTAGTTGTTGCCCGCGACTCTGTCCGCGTAGAATTTGTATACCGCTATTCCCTGGGGTATACTTTCATCAATCGGTTCTTAGACGAGATAAGGTATAGATAAGACTATTCTATTTTCCTAAAGTATTTAAGGTTAACTTAACTCATGGTGCGGAAATATGGTAGTATACTCAAAATTTCATCGAAATCGATTCAGCGGAGTTAGACGAGATGCGGTGAAGAAAACATCGTAGGGTTTTTCAACTATTTTAAGTCAGTAAAGTATTTAAGGTTAACTTAACTTTTATCATGGTGCGGAATCCTCAGTGAGCAAGTTCAACTAGTATTTGTCGGTTTTTTAAATCCCACTAATATTATAAATGCGTAAGTTTGTAAGTCTGTCTGTTTGTTTGTAACCCCATCACATCTAAACCGCTGAACCGATTTAGATGTTATTCGGTATACAAATAGTTTGAGTCCTGGGGAAGGACATAGGATAGTTTTTATCCTGGAAAATTGCATAGTTCCTGCGGGATAGCGATAAACGAATTATAAGCGGATCGAGTCGCGGGTAACGGGCTAGTCTAAGTTTTTTTTTACCAGTAGCTATAGGTAGTGCCACTAGAGTTGAGGTCAAGCACACACGAATATGTCATGTAATGACAGCGGCGTTTAGACATTCACAGAATCATTTAATTCATTCTCCTTTATCGAAAATACAAACTGAGACATGGATGCACAGAAAAACCAGAAAAAGAGACCAGCGCTGGGAATCGAACCCAGGTCCTCAGCAATCCGTGCTGCGTGCTATAACCCCTACACCACCGCTGGACAGGAATCTAGACACGAATTTTTCCAATGCATACATATCTCAGGTTGCTTATTTTTACTACGCTACTTAAGCAGCAGCACTAGCGACATCTATGTTCCGCTCTCATCGAGAGACGTCACACTCTTTCGGAACCAACCGCTCACCCAGACAAGAGATGTCGATGGTAAAAGTAACAAATTTGGAGTTGAAATAAAAAATACAAAAAGACTCCAAAAAACCAATCATTCTCCTTTTGTGCATTCAGTTCTTCGTGTAGCTGTGTGTGTAATCATTCACTTCACCTCTCGTGGCACTACCTATTCTTAGAAAAGATTGTGTTGTCCACCGTTGGGCACCGTGTATCCCGCAGGTTATCTAAATCGCGCCATCCTGCCACCTGCGCCACCTACCGGCAATCAACGCTCGCTCGTTGACCCCGACCTTACACGCTAAATTACAAATCGTCATCATTATCTTGGCCTATATGTATACGTCCCTCTTTCTTCTACTGGGCGCAGGCCTCTTATCAGAGAGATGGCTATAGTTCCCACGTGGGCTCAAAGGGAATTGGAAACTTCACAGATACCATTCACAAGTGTATACAGGTTTCCTATCGATTCTAGCCTTCATTGTAAAGCGTAAATTTGATACATATGTTCCTAATAAGCAAAATTACCTCTCAAATAGAGGGTCGTGGGTTTGAGTATAGGCTTGCACTTAGTTTTTCGGAATTTATGTGCGAAATTACTTTAGAACTATGAGCTTTACGGTGAAGAAAAACATCGTAAGAAAACCTGCACATGAAGAAATTTAATGGTGTGTATGAGGTTCCAAATCCACTCTTGACTCGCGTGGGAACAAAAGCCCAAGCCTTCTCATTATGAGAGGACGTATAAATAAATAAATAGTTATCATGGGACCATCGAATTGACACCAACTGACCTAGTCCCATACTAAGCAAAGCTTGTATTATGGATACTAGGTAACGGATAAACATACTTTTATAGATAAATACCTACATACTTAAATACATATTAAACATCCAACACGCATACTTTCCTACGTGTTGTCTATTTGTACTTAATACTATTATATTGATATGTCTTTTGTTAGGAAGTAGGTTGTGAATAAATGTATTTTCTTTCTTTTCTTTATTTCTTTCTTTCTTTCCAAGACCCGAGAACAAACATTCGTATTTACGAGTAGGTATTAATACAAATTGGTTAAATGTATGAATTATAGATATCAACTAAGTAGCATCGATTCAAAATAATCATCGCGTTTTAGGGTCCCAGGGACTTAAGGGGTTAAATGGAACCCTTATAGTTTCGCCATGTCTGTCTGTCTGTCGGTCTGTCCGTCCGTCCGTCCGCGGCTTTGCTCAGGGACTATCAATGCTAGAAAGCTGTAATTTTGCACGGATATATATGTAAACTATGCCGACAAAATAATATAATAAAAAATTCAAAAAAAAATTTTTTTAGGGTACCTCCCATAGACGTAAAGTGGGGGTGATTTTTTTTCTCATCCAACCCTAGAATGTGGGGTATTGTTGGATAGGTCTTTTAAAACAATTAGGGGGTTGCTAAGACGGTTCTCGATTCAGTGATTTGTTTGCGTAATATTCTACTTTAAAGTGAAAATTTTCATGAAAAGCGAGCGTCCCCCCTCTCTAAAATCTAAACCGGTGAGTGGAAAAATTTGAAAAAATTCAGGATGGTAGTAAGTATATCAAACTTTCAAGGAAAACTATAACGGCTAAGTTTGCTTGAGAATTATTAGCAGTTTAAGAGTAAATAGCAGCCTAAGGTATAAAATATACCTAAACTTGGAAGATTCCGTACAAAATACGATATCCTTAGAAAAATATTACTTAATTCTACACTACGGAACCCTATTTTGGGCGTGTCCGACACGCTCTTGGCCAGTTTTTCGACTCTATCTCAAAACTTGATTTTGTCACTTAGCCGCCTTTTAGCTTGAGCACGGCATTGTGGGACATGCTACTTAAATTTGTATACTTACACGTACTCGTATAAGCTGCGATGATGGTGATGAATAAATAAAGATGTGGAACTATAAAAATAACGTGCGAATGTTTTCACCCTATATTTGGAAACGCATTAGCAGTAAATTCGAGAATTTCCTTAGATTCCGTGTATATGAGAGCTTGGCCCCAGTCTGATATCGACGATGTTATTTGCTCGACGTTTTGTACAAATATCATATTGAAATGTATATTTTAAAGTGTTGCAGATACGTGTTTTTAACCCCCTACGCAAAAAGAGAGGTGCTATAAGTTTGACCGCTATGTGTGTCTGTCTGTGGCACCGTAGCTCTTAAACGGGTGGACCGATTTGACCTACTGACCTACTGTGTTAAAAATAAAGCTGTGTTAAAAATAAAGTTCTGTTAAATACTTGTGATGTATACATGTCATTTAATAATATTGTAAATCTGTTTAAAAAAAAAAATGTATACCTCGTTGAGTTTCTTGCCGGATTCTTCTCAGCAGAGGTTTTTCCGAACCGGTGGTAGTTTTTTTTTGACATTCATAAGTGCTTGTTGTAGCCTAAATTGAATAAAGATATTTTGACTTTGACTTTGACTTTGAATGCGGTTTTTTTATTTGAAAGCAGGTTTTCTAGCTATGGTTTTTGGACATGTTACATCAACATTAGGTTTATTGGTTAGGTTATTCTAGATATTGTGCACTCAGTTTCGTGTCGCTTTTGTTTGAAAAAAAAGTGAAACGGTAATTAGACGGGTGCACAGTAAAATGAGAATGACCCATGGACTCAGCTCCTCCGCCTCCACGCTGTAAGAAGACCACATCACACACAAACCAAACTATCACCACCACACTACGCTGACGCGTTTCGAACTCAACCAGAGTTCATCTTCATTTATTTTTGAACAACTAATTTTTCAATTTCATTTACACATGGATAAGTTTAGTATATTTACTTATGTATCATTCCGTGAGTCACAGACGGTTCTGACAGAATATCAGCGCTGCAGGCGTCTAACGCCTCAGCATAATGCTGAGTCAGCGACCGTTTCACTTTTGCGGGGACACACAAAATCGTGTATTTTTATTTTTGTATTTCTTTTTTGTTTTATTTGTGTTTGCTGTTTGTTTTTTTTTGTTATATTTGTGTGTTTGTGAATGTGAATAATTTTCTTCTTTCTTTCTATCTTTCTTTCTCTCAGAGCAACACTCTTTCACCATGCTACCAGATGTCAGAAGTCAGTCGCTATTGTATGATTGACTAATCTATCTTCTTCTTCTATATAAATAAAAATGAATCGTAAAATGTGTTTGCTAAGCGCAAAACTCGGGAACGACTGGTCCGATTTCGCTAATTCTTTTTTTGTTGTGTTCGTTACTATAAGGAGAAGGTTTTTATGGAAGAAAATAGAGAAAAAATACAACGGGGGCGAAGCCGCCGGCAACAGCTAGTATTTAAATAACTTCACAAACTTTCTCATTTATAATCTATAATATTAGCCAGTAGGAAGTAGAATTGAGGAGAAGATTCATCAAAGCCTTTTGATGGGCTGCATTCACATCTTTTACCTTTAAGCATTCATCGAGCTTTTGAATCGCAACCTAAAGACGTTTCTCGCAAACTAAAGAAACTTGAAGCATCTGTATAAAATAATCGCTTTACTGATCTAGCTTTTATGATATTACACAGATAAAAGGTAAAAGGAACTTGTCGAGTAATTGGAAAGTGCAAGCTTTGCGGGGATAGTAATGTTAGGCTGTCTGTCTACTGGAGAGGAGCGAGGCAGCGGAGCGCTCAAGGGGTTAAAATCCACCAATAGAATAGCATAAAAACTCCGCTCCTTTACTATTGTACTTTATAATATTGTTGTGCCTTGTGCAGTGTTGTCTAAATATTGTAGTGTTGTGAATAAATGTTTTTCTTTCTTTCTTTTCTTTCTTCTCTTAAGTGGACAGGGAGTTGGTAACTTTTCGTCTAAAAAGCAGATAGTCTATACTATACTATACTATACTATACTATACTATACTATACTATACTATACTATACTATACTATACTATACTATACTATACTATACTATACTATACTATACTATACTATACTATACTATACTATACTATACTATACTATACTATATTATACTATACTGTACTATACTATACTACTCTATTAGTAAGTGCTCTAAGAACCAACTGGTCTACGTAGCAAGTGTGTTAAAATTTAATTATTTGACTCAAAGTCGACGGCGCTTCGCTAGCGCAGCTCCTATTCTGCGTGGTTGAGGCGCTTCGTGCCTTGACGGAACTCTAACTTAACCTAACCTATGTGCTTTCAAGTTTCCGATACAAACAGGTTAGGACCAGCTTGAGACCACTAGCTCCTTTTTAGACGAAATTATACTATACCATAATAATATAAAAAAAAAAATGCTAAGCTAAAGAAGGTCAAATAATAAAATATTGCATAAAGAAATAAACTAAACAAGCGCCAGTCGTTAGCATAATATTTATTAACTCTCTGCAGACAGAATTAGTGAGACTGGATCAAATATATTATATGTATATAAAGTTTTGTTACTAAGCAAAGTAAGTAAGTTTATTCATATTTCAATTAAAATATTCGTAACGGAACGGTCCGACTAGTTTCGATCTTTTAAAAGATCTTTGCCATAGGTGCACCGTTTAATCTTGTTTTTTTTTGATGATTGACTTTGAATTTCGATGATTGCGTCTTCAGATATTTTCACTGGTTTAACTATACCAATAACCGGTTAAAATGGCAAGCTAATTAAATAGCAGTTGATTTTGTTCCAGTGTCGACGGCGGGGGTGGAAGCGGTGGTGGGGAGGAGCGCCTCCTTGCCCTGCGACGTGGAGCCTGACTCCAACGAGGACCGGGTCTACATGGTGCTGTGGTTCCGGCATTCTGGGGGGAAGCCGCTTTACAGGTGAGGAGTTGGAAGGTAGTTACAAGCTGAGACCATACTGAGCGCGTTTGAAATTAATAATCTGTTTCGAAGGACCAATCTGGTTGGAAGGATCAGTCTGGTTCGAAGGACCAGTCTGGTTAGAAGGTTGATGACCTCTGTACTTTATATAATATTTGTTTTATTGCAAAAATTTGATTAACATTTATTATAATGTCAAAATCATTTCTCCGGTTGGTTCCGAAAGAGTGTGACGTCTGTCTACTCCACATAGATGTCGCTAGTGCTGCTGCTTAAGTAGCAAAGTAGAAATAAGCAACCTGAGATATGTATCCATAGGAAAAAATCGTGTCTAGATTCCTGTCCAGCAGTGGTGTAGGGGTTATAGCACGCAGCACGGAATGCTGAGGACCTGTGTTCGATTCCCAGTGCTGGTCTCTTTTTCTGGTTTTTCTGTGCATCCATGTCTCAGTTTGTATTTTCAATATGGTTTCACGGGATACCCGTAAAAGTAACAAATTTGGAGTTGAAATAAAAAATACAAAAAGACTCCAAAAAACCAATCATAAAATCATTTCTGTTTACACATCATCACAAATATCTACTTTCTTACACAAATAAAAAAATAAGTAACGATTCGCGAAGCAACAGAGCGGTAACCCCGCAAATGCCAATATAGGTGACACAATGTTACTTATTCACCCACCAAAGCAGCACCATCCGCACAAACTGTAGAATTAATACCGAGAATTGTAGTTCAGCAACTTCGCCACCAGCAAAAATAAGTTGGTATTATATTGTAGGTCGCACAATCTTACTTATTCACCCATCAAAGCAGCACCGTCGATAGCAACTGAAGATTGTAGTACCAGCGATTGTAGTTTAGCAATATGCTCACCAGCAGAAATAAGTTGGTTTTGTAGCATTTGTAATGCAGGAATGTGAAGGTACAGGTTAAACGGTCTTGATTGAACTAAGGTTGTCTATGCTTGGATGGTTTTGTTTATGGTCTAAATGCTGTCAAACGGATTACAAGGTCTGTGGTCGGTTGGTCGCCTTTGCCTTTTGTAATGACCTCCGACAAGAACCCTTTTTCTCAGGCATGCGTGGTATCAGGTTAAAATTACTTAGTATGATTAAAACTAAATGCTGGTCTCTTGCAGCCTAGAAAAAAGTTGATAAGTCTGCAGTCCGCACGAATAAAAGATATAATTCTTTAGAACTTTATTTTCATCCATCATCATCGGCATGTCAGGCGAGGGTGGATAGACACGTCGAGGGGAAAATGGGTTTAATGCTCGAGTTTTACACTCTGCTTTTCACTTAGATTGCGAAGAAATGAAATAGCAACAGTGGAAAAATTTGTTCACTTTCTATGTACCTTTAATTTTATATGCATTATTATAAAATTATAAAATCATATTTTTTTAGTTTTGTTGATATATTTTGATTGATTTTTATTATTATATAAATTAAAAATATGTAGAAACTTATTTGTTTGTGGCTGTTGACACCTGTTTACCTTGATCTTAGACGAAGATATTATTATGCACTAGAGCATAAAAAGCCATTATATGTCGCCTAAATCCAGAATAAACATGAACTTTACGAGCATGAGAAGTGAAAAGTTGTTTAATGAAACTAGACTAATGTTTACAGCATTTTAATTAATAGTTAAGTTAACGACACAAACTTATGAGATTGAAATCGCCCTATTCTATTTCTAAACAAACATTAAGTACGAATATCATCCTTTAATTAAATACAGAAGCTGTTTGCTACGGTAAACAGCGTGGGAGTAATTACTGCTACGTCGTAGACGCTCTACGCGGCGTAGACCGTCTACGGTTAAGGCTAGATATCAAGCATAGTAAGAGTCTAGTGATATTTGAATTAAGCATTTTAGGGCCTTTATAAGTACACTGCGTTTTAAGAGCGTTTTCAAATTATCCGATCCGATATCGGTATCGGACGCCGACACGATATCAGGGCAAGTAAAATGTATGAAATAAATTAAAAATTCGAATTCAAATCATTTATTCAGTAAATAGGCCGCAATGGGCACTTTTACATTACATTTTTTAAACTACCATCGCTTTCGGAAAGACCATCATTTCCAAGAAGAATGCGCCGCAAGAAACTTGGCAGAAAGACATTTTTTCATAATAATATAATTACAAATAAAATACTTAAAAACTTATACAATTAAAGAAAAAATTACAAAAAAAAAACAGGGATTTATGGGGTCCCTTAGTTACAAAACTACACTTAATATATCTAAACTATATCTACCGATATGATCCGAAACTGATCAACTGAACTGATCTGATATGATCAGGAAGTAAGACAACGTGTCAAACAAATTGTCAAAGACTCAAAATGAACCTCGATGAAACCTCGATGAAATATATCCGATATCGATGTCGGATGTAATCGGATGGAAATATGTACTTGTCTTTCACATTGTTCGGCCCGATATCGGATACCGGAGCCGACACCGATATGTTGGCGACACCATCGGACGCACGTTTTTATCGATACTAAACTGATACCCATGCAGGCTCTGTACTAGTGATGTATAACGAATGTAATTTTTTGAACATTCGCGAATACAAATTATCTGCTACCGACATTGCGAATATTCAGTTTTTCGTTCGGGCGCCAATTGTCTATGGCAGTCTCGTTCGAACGAAGTGCGTTCCGTTTCATTTTGTTTCGAGAATTACCGAGTATACGATTGTATTGTCATTCCGCTCGCACCGGTTTTTTCGTTACTTTTTCTTGTATTGAAAAACATAAGAAATGGATGGATTTATTATATAATAATTGTATTTTCCTGATATTCATATTCGCAAAACATTCGCAGAAATTTTGCGAATGCGAATGCGAATATGCAAAATATTCGAATATCTGCGAATGCGAATGCGAATATTCTTTACTACTCTATACGCATTGAGAATTTCAGTATTGAATTTCTTCGCTGGTGTATTTCGGTTTCCTTACAATGTTTAGCTTCATCGTAAAGTTTAATGGTAAATTTTAAATGTATTTTTTTATTCGGGAAAAATCAGCGGTGTGAGCCAAGACTCTAACCCACGATCTTCTACTTGAGAAGCCATAAGGTGAAACCATATAGTCTACTACAAACTTTTTTTTGTTTTTTTGTTATTCGGTTATCGCGCGCTGTTTCTTCGGGAACTGTGCATTTTTCCGGGATAAGAAGTAGCCTATGTCACTTTCTGGCCCATAAACTATCTTTGTGCCAAAAATCACGTTGATCTGTCGCTCCGTTTCGACGTAAAAGACGGACAAACATACAAACACCTAACTTTCGCATTTATAATATAGTATGGATATAATGCATGTATGTACGTGTCAAATCTTGGAAGCTAAATTTGACCCACTTCCTGTGTACAATTGACTTGAAATTTGGCATATTGATGTAAATCTGATGCCAGGATCGTCTCCACAGACACAGAACAAAAAGTACAGTCAGCAAAGAAAGCTTGAAAACTTATAACTGGAAATTATGCACCTATTAAAAGCACCTGGTAAATGTAATATTGCTTACTTCGCTATATCACCTTACTTGTGTGTATATCCTTCAGTTCGTTACTCCGCAAGCACCGAAGCGAATGTTACGAGGTAGATATAGCAGCCTGATTATATGTTGTCTGTTGACCTCTTGAAGAAGCTAAGAGACACTATTTGCTATGGAGAGAGCTATGATTAGAGTTTCTTTGCGTCATAGAATTCGAAATAAGGAAATTCACCGAAGAACTAAAGTCATCGACATAGCTCGAAGAATGCAAGTTGAAGTGGTTATGGGCAGCCATTAACGCTCGAAGAAAAGATAACCGGGGGAGAAAAGTCGTCGAGTTGCGACCACGATACCACGAACCGGAAGACGAAGCGTTGGCAGGTCTCCCACCCCGAGACATCGCGAGAGTGGCCGTCAACCGATGAATGCAATGAGGGCTATCGCGTATGAATTCGCCACTAGAGGCGCTAGTGTAGCGTGAGGTCTCCGAAATGTCAAATCTCATAGTTTTTGGGTGAGCTACGCGGGTTTATTTATAACTAGCTGGCCCCGCAAACTTCGTTCTGCCTTAAAATCAATTTATATTGTGTTACCTTATTAGCCATGTACTTTTTTTTATAGTGAGGAATCAATGCGAGCACGCAAGCGAGGGAGCAAGCATGCATGCAAGCCAGTATGCAAGTAACCATGCACGCAAGCGAGCATGCAAGCAAGCATGCAACCAAGTATGCAAGCAAGTATGTATGCAAGTAACAATGCATGCAAGCGAGCACGCAAGGAAGCATGTATTCAAGCAAGCATGCAAGCAAGCATGCAAGCAAGCATGCAAGCAAGCATGCAAGCAAGCATGCAAGCAAGCATGCAAGCAAGCATGCAAGCAAACATGCAAGCAAGCATGCATGCAAGCATGCAAGCAAGCATGCAAGCAAGCATGCAAGCAAACATGCAAGCAAGCATGCAAGCAAGCATGCACGCTAGCGAACATGGAGGCATGTTACCAAGCATGCATGCAAGCAAGCTTGGAAGCAGGCATGCAAGCTTGGAAGCAGGCATGCAAGCATGCAAGCAAGCATGCAAGAAAGCATGCACGCTAGCGAACATGGAAGCATGTAACCAAGCATGCATGCAAGCAAGCATGCAAGCAAGCATGCACGCTAGCGAACATGGAAGCATGTAACCAATCATGCAAGCAGGCATGCAAGAATTCAAGCAAGCATGCAAGCAAGCATGCACGCTAGCGAACATGGAGGAATGTTACCAAGCATGCAAGCATGCAAGCAAGCATGCGCGCTAGCGAACATGGAGGCATGTTACCAAGCATGCATGCAAGCAAGCTTGGAAGCAGGCATGCAAGCTTGGAAGCGGGCATGCAAGCATGCAAGCAAGCATGCAAGAAAGCATACACGCTAGCGAACATGGAAGCATGTAACCAAGCATGCATGCAAGCAAGCATGCACGCTAGCGAACATGGAAGCATGTAACCAAGCATGCATGCAAGCAAGCATGCAAGCAAGCATGCACGCTAGCGAACATGGAAGCATGTAACCAATCATGCACGCTAGCGAACATGGAGGCATGTTACCCAGCATGCATGCAAGCAAGCATGCAAGAAAGCATGCACGCTAGCAAACATGGAAGCATGTTACCAAGCATGCATGCAAGCATGCAAGCAAGCATGCAAGAAAGAATGCACGCTAGCGAACATGGAAGCATGTAACCAAGCATGCATGCAAGCAAGCATGCACGCTAGCGAACATGGAAGCATGTAACCAAGCATGCATGCAAGCAAGCATGCAAGCAAGCATGCACGCTAGCGAACATGGAAGCATGTAACCAATCATGCACGCTAGCGAACATGGAGGCATGTTACCCAGCATGCATGCAAGCAAGCATGCAAGAAAGCATGCACGCTAGATAACATGGAAGCATGTAACCAAGCATGCAAGCAGGCATGCAAGAATGCAAGCAAGCATGCAAGCAAGCTTGGAAGCAGGCATGCAAGCTTGGAAGCAGGCATGCAAGCATGCAAGCAAGCATGCAAGAAAGCATGCACGCTAGCGAATACGGAAGCATGTAACCAAGCATGCATGCAAGCAAGCATGCACGCTAGCGAACATGGAAGCATGTAACCAATCATGCAAGCAGGCATGCAAGAATGCAAGCAAGCATGCAAGCAAGCATGCACGCTAGCGAACATGGAGGCATGTTACCAAGCATGCATGCAAGCAAGCTTGGAAGCAGGCATGCAAGCATGCAAGCAAGCATGCAAGAAAGAATGCACGCTAGCGAACATGGAAGCATGTAACCAAGCATGCATGCAAGCAAGCATGCACGCTAGCGAACATGGAAGCATGTAACCAAGCATGCATGCAAGCAAGCATGCACGCTAGCGAACATGGAAGCATGTAACCAATCATGCAAGCAGGCATGCAAGAATGCAAGCAAGCATGCAAGCAAGCATGCACGCTAGCGAACATGGAGGCATGTTACCAAGCATGCATGCAAGCAAGCATGCAAGAAAGCATGCACGCTAGCGAACATGGAAGCATGTAACCAAGCATGCAAGCAGGCATGCAAGAATGCAAGCAAGCATGCACGCTAGCGAACATGGAAGCGTGTAACCAAGCTTGCATGCTAGCAAGCATGCAAGCCAGCATGCAAGAAAGCAAGCCAGCGAGTATGCAAGCAAGCAAGCAAGCATGCAAGCTGGCATGCAAGCAAGCATGCAAGAAAGCAAGCAAGCGAGTATGCAAACCAGCAAGCAAGCATGCAAGCGAGCATGGAAGCAAGCAAGTCTACAGAAATCTAGGCTATCTAAATATAATGATGTAGAAAACTTATCTGTTATAATTAAATTCTGGTGATGATGCCGCATATGATGAAATTATTAATTTTCACTACCTAATATATCAGAACAGATTTTTTTGGGTACTTTAAATATATATAATATATATATTAATTTCACCAATGGTATTAATTTCACTTTGCCATTTGCGCAACACAATCCAGCGGCTTCATTTTTGTACTTCAATGCCTTACAATATGGGCAAACTGAGTTCATAGATCCAATAGCAACGCATTGGTAGGCAGGCACTGTAGTCAATTGTAACATTGTAATTGAAAGCAGCTCGATTGAAACTTACAACATTATTAGCTGCATTCAGCTCATTACGCTCTGCACTGGTTTGTGCTATCCGAATCCTTTCAATTTCATTTCGCTCTTGACGTTGCTGGGCTGTTCGATTACTCTGATAATTAGCTTGGTTTGTAGCATTTCGAGTTCTTCGACCCAAATTGCTTCGGTATAAATAGATTAAATCAAAACACAAAATAAATCAACCAGTCAATGTAAATTGAGGAACGTAAACAAATTTGTTTTTAAATAATTTATTGAATCAGGCGTTACTTTGCGGAGGTCCATATCAATGAACTAAAATAATTTCCTTGCTCACCCGCGACCTTACGATAGCTAAGCTTATGCAAAATATGCGTGTTCATGCAGTTCATCCACCTCCACACTGTAAGAACACACACAAATCACACAAACCCATCCATCACCACCACCACACTACACTCGTAAGGTCGCGGGTGAGCAAGTAAATTATTTTAGTTCATTTAAATTGTTTTTGTTATTATTTAGTAGGTAGTATTAAGGTACTCATGTCATAAAACTCATTTACTCGGCAATCTTCGTTCCACTTTAAACGAAAAAAGTAGTGTACGAAAAAAAATGGAAGAAAACGTCCCTATTTCAGACACTATAGGTCCAAACATCTTCCAGCCAAGCAAGCAAGCATGCAAATGCAAAATAAGGGGGATTAATAAAACAAAACGCCTAAATAAAATTGAGTAGCAAACATTCGCATCACTCCGCATTTTACTAAAACCCACAGGTGATGCATTAATTACCGCACTTCCATACTCGCATTTTCTTTTTCCCAGCAATTTTTCCAGTTTTTCTCTTCATAAAAACCTTCCCTAGACTTTAACGATGATATGAAAAAAAAAATAGCTGAATTGGTCCAGCCGTTCTCGAGTTTTGCGCTTAGCAACACATTTTACGATTCATTTTTATTTATATAGATAATTTTGTGAATATTTTGCAATATCTGAAATTAATTATGGCAAATATGAGTTCCGGGGCAATGAATGTCTGTGTTTTGAGACAGTTTTGTCTTTCGGAAACCTTTGTCCTCCCTTTTTTTTAACTAAACGGGGACTATGCAACACAGTGGCATGCTCGATATTTTTATGGTACGGTTTTTAGGTGTATTAAATATGATTTTAATGAAAACATTGTTTTCACGCCCGTAATAACAGACTTTGAAAGCCATACTTAAAAACCTCACGCAACAGTGCGCCATCTAGTGAGACCAAAAAACGATAGCCCTCATTGGTGTGATACGGTATACATAATGTCTGCACTGCGCACATTTAGTGCTACATTTACACCCTTGCCGAGGCTTGCCAAGCGTCTACAAGCCTATCCAAACACTTGAATGCCATTTACACCCTTGCCGAGGCTTGCCAAGCGTCTACAAGCCTATCCAAACACTTGAATGCCATTTACACCCTTGCCGAGGCTTGCCAAGCGTCTACAAGCCTATCCAAACACTTGAATGCCATTTACACCCTTGCCGAGGCTTGCCAAGCGTCTACAAGCCTATCCAAACACTTGAATGCCATTTACACCCTTGCCGAGGCTTGCCAAACGTCTACAAGCCTATCCAAACACTTGAATGCCATTTACACCCTTGCCGAGGCTTGCCAAGCGTCTACAAGCCTATCCAAACACTTGAATGCCATTTACACCCTTGCCGAGGCTTGCCAAGCGTCTACAAGCCTATCCAAACACTTGAATGCCATTTACACCCTTGCCGAGGCTTGCCAAGCGTCTACAAGCCTATCCAAACACTTGAATGCCATTTACACCCTTGCCGAGGCTTGCCAAGCGTCTACAAGCCTATCCAAACACTTGAATGCCATTTACACCCTTGCCGAGGCTTGCCAAGCGTCTACAAGCCTATCCAAACACTTGAATGCCATTTACACCCTTGCCGAGGCTTGCCAAGCGTCTACAAGCCTATCCAAACACTTGAATGCCATTTACACCCTTGCCGAGGCTTGCCAAGCGTCTACAAGCCTATCCAAACACTTGAATGCCATTTACACCCTTGCCGAGGCTTGCCAAGCGTCTACAAGCCTATCCAAACACTTGAATGCCATTTACACCCTTGCCGAGGCTTGCCAAGCGTCTACAAGCCTATCCAAACACTTGAATGCCATTTACACCCTTGCCGAGGCTTGCCAAGCGTCTACAAGCCTATCCAAACACTTGAATGCCATTTACACCCTTGCCGAGGCTTGCCAAGCGTCTACAAGCCTATCCAAACACTTGAATGCCATTTACACGCTCGCAACCGCGTCAGTGTATTCCGTACAGGCAAGCATGGCAGACGTGGATCTCAAAGTTGCTTCGGCTCTTGTGTTGAGCTTGACATATTTTTATTTAAAGAAAAAGGATAAAATTTCTTCGTTAGTCCAAGCACTCATGATGGTCATTAAAATTTATTTAATATGTAAGTACATACGTCCGTACGGCATGAGCTCCTAAGCGACACTAAACACGAGCCAACGTGTAAACACGTCGCAAGCGCTTGCCCCAAGTTCCTTAAAGGAGCACCTTTAAAATTAAACTGAAACAATTCGAAATATTCACAGTTCCAAAATAAACTTTAAATAAAACACAATATGGTTGAATTTTAAAGTAAGAAAATTTCGAATTATTTCAGTTTAATTTTAAAGGTGCGCTTGAGCTGTGTTGAAAACCGACACCGGCCCGGATACAAGCAAGCGCTAGCAAGCTCACGCAAGCCTATCCAAACGGGCCGTTTACACGCTGGTGAGAGCTTCCCGAAGCTTGGCAAGCGTGTAAATGTAGCATAACGTATAAGTGGTGTCTAAGACGATGTCTACACCGCTGAAAGGTTTAGTTCCTTTATAATCATCGCTTATCAAGCTCTTATGAATATGAAGTGATAAAAAACTTGCGTATATTTACGGGAGAGCCCTATCGTAGCGGGCGGAAAATGCTCCTTACGACCCGAGGTCAAATAAAAGACATTTAACGCCGCTTCATTTTAAATTGATGTTCATTTAGCGCGGGCTTTTTTTTATTTGACTGGATGGCAAACGAGCAAGTGGGTCTCCTGATGGTATGAGATTACCACCGCCCATAGACACCTGCAACATCAGGGGGATTGCAGATGCGTTGCCAACCTAGAGGCCTAAGATGGGATACGAAGATGGGATGGGATATGTAATAGGGGAGGGGAAAAACGAGCATGTGAGTCACCAGATGGGAAGCAATCATTGCCACTCATGGATACCCGCAACACAAGGGGCATGAGAGACTGCTAGGCTCGTTTTTTAGAGATCCCTATGTCGCTAGTACCGCTCGAATGCTGTCACAGAAAGTTGGTTCCATATTTTTGTCTACGAGTAGATTGCCAACCATCAAGGTGGTGAGGATGAAATAATTGACGGCTACGCGAAGTACAGTCAAATGCAAAAATATGTATCTATTCGAACCACTCAAAAATATGTCACCACGGCCTTAACAGAATAGAATAGAATTGATTTATTACATCAGAATCTGGTCTGTGGTACGTATTTTTGAATGGTTAGGTAAGTCCATATTTTCGCACTCGACTGTACGGTAGTGAACCCTAGCTGCAGGCGCCAATCCGAACAATTCATCTGAGCACTCCCCATGATATATGCAGTACAAAATGAAGATGCTACCTACATCCCTCCGCAATCCAGTTTCTTCATTTTTAGGGTTCCGTACCCAAAGGGTGGCAACAGAACCCTATTACTGAGACTCTGCTATCTGTCTGTCTGTGTGTCCCGACCAGTCCCGTCCAGATAACAACAAATAGTAAAAACGGAATAAAATTTATATTTAAGGGGGCTCCCATACAACAAACGTGATTGTTTTGCCGTTTTTTGCTTGTTATTAATAACGGCAACAGGTAGACGCTTGAAATATTCACAGAATCTTTGGTTGTATAATCACTTTAAAAATAAATAATTCAATTATAATAAAATATATATGGGATCGTGTGAAGGTAAACAAACTTTTCGAATTAAAATAAGAAAAAGTTTATTAAAAATTAAAACTAGTGAACACGTATAAAAAGCAAATGAAAACAGAAAAGACAACTAGCGCATAGGCTCACCCGATCGTAACTCCAATCTTTTTTACTCATTCGCTCGTCTCATTCACTCCACATTAGTCTTCAGTCATTCGGTCACTCGTTTACATATCAAATCATTCTAACAGTGAACTTAGTGTAAGTTTTCGGTTACAAAATAAGTCTCAATCGCGTTCGCGTTAAAATCTCAATTTGTATGGAAACACGAACAGCGCCTCTAGCGGAACGTTTGCGATGTTCGTGTTTCCATACAAATTGAGATTTTACGCGCACGCGATCGAGACGTATTTTGTAACCGGAAACTTACACTAGGGGTACAGTTATCCACCCTCATTCCCACATATATATTTAAGCGGGCTCCCATACAACGAACTTGATTTTTTTTTGCCGTTTTTTTTCCTAATGTCAATGTTGTACCTATATATAATGGTTACGGAACCCTTCGTGCGCGAATCCAACTCGTATTTGGCCGGTTTTTTAAAATAACTAACTGTATTAAGTAAATCTTTTTGAAAGATTTATTCGTAATACCATCACAGGTATCGCAAAGCTGCATTAAGTTCGTAATACAATTATCAATTTCCTCATAAAGTTTAAGGCATCTTATTTATCCTCCTTGCTCGCGAGGATTATCACAAATCGGCTCAGTAAGAGACGGGTGAACGCTTACTGTTACAAAACATAAGCAGTAGCGCGAGCGAAAGCGGATGCTGAAGCGATTTGTATATATGTTGCAATTTTTAAGCTGACACGATCACTGGAAGAAGATAATAGTACTTGTTAGATTTGAACAAAAGAAACGAATATACGAAGTGAAGCTAAATAAAAGCTTTTAAAAGGGGGTATTGGGAAAGGTGTTTTTTGGAACTTAATTTTCTTAATTTCACGACTGTCTTTAGTGAAATTCTATCGCTGTTGCCTGTGGCTAGGGCCATATTGCATGCAGATTAAGAAATGCATTGTGAAATATTTGTGCATTTTTAAAGGAAATTTGAAAACATGTGTGTCATACTGTTACCGGATATGAAAATACATAATAATATTGTCATTATGTCTGTGTGTCACGTTAGTTTAAATTTAAAGAGTGCAAGTCCTTAATGTTGTTGTTGTTCTTGATGATGATGACGATGATGGAAGTGATAAGTTGATAACCTACTTACAGTACGACTCCGTGTAACTATATTGCAATTAGGTAATCCAGAACATTTTCAGCTTTTCACTGGACGTAAATTATGAATGACGTATTTGGATCGCTATCGCCTGTGACTTATACAAATCGCTGTCGCTTCAGCCTGTGATTTGTGCCGCAGTTTTAGTTAATGTCGCAGCCTAACGAGGCGGGCGTCATGTGAAGCTTTGTGCTTCTGATAAATACGAGAGGGATTTAGTCGGGCCGATAACGGCGTGTTTTAAAAAGGCCACGGCTAAGGCTCTGCTCCGAGAATAGCGAGAATTTGTAGAAAAATGTTGCAGCTGATTTCGCGGGTTCGTTTTTCTAGATTAATTAATTCATTTTATTTAGAGTACCTAATTTTGATAAAACATTTATTTATTTTATTTATTTATTCAATAAAAACTTACAGCATTACAGTTAAAACCAATGCGCTGTAAAATTCAGATTCTACAAAAAAAAATAGATACACAAAAAGAAATAAACGAACATACAAAAATTAAATCAAAAAAGAAACTTTTTAGGGATTTTTGAAGGTCGTCTTCGTCGTTACCGTAAAACATACTTAACTGTTTGTGGAATCATGTATGATATTTTTTTGATTATTGGTATCCAGATTTTGATATACTTAGGTAAGATACATATAGTTATGATACAGTGTCATTAAAAATAATGCTTTTTTTATTAAACATTTTTATTTTTGGATCTAGCTACAACGACACAAAATTAAAAGTAATCAAAAATAAATATATTGTTCTGTTGATGTTGACAAACCCTATCTAATGAATCAATATCAAGATTTGGATACTGAATAGAATATGACAGGAGATAAAAATATGGCAGTCGATCTAAACACAAAACCATTTTGACTTTCATTCCTTTCAGCATATTATCGCACTTAAAATATTGTAAATAAAAATAAATAAAATAAAATAAATAAAAAATACTATGTTTAGTATTTTTCTTAAACCTTTTTGTTACGTTTATACAATTTTGTAACGTAATTAAGCGGAGTTGTATTGTATTGTATTGTATTGTAAAACTCTTTATTGTACAAAAAACACATGAAAATAACATAACACAGGATAATAAGATGTACAAAGGCGAACTTATCCCTTAAAGGGATCTCTTCCAGTTAACCTTTGAACGATTGACAGGATATCAGACACAAGAGTAGACACTACAAGTACAATGAAAAGGTAAAAGAACCGAAATTTAAATTAACTCAAAAAAAAATCATTTCAAATACACATACATATAGTTACACACATATATATAGTTGTCATTCAAATATGTGGCCGCCTAACGCCCGAGCGCTCGCAGTCGCATTCACTATCTCGTTCTACCCTCATCCTGTACCATCTGACGGATAGAAATGGTGAAAACAAACGATTATGATTCCTACTGCGTTACACAATAAGGCATCTGAAAATAAAATAGATGTTGCTGCAACGGACAAATCGCTACGCTATAGGCCACACCCTAAGCCCACCGATAGCGTATTAACGACGCTGTTTACGCTGAGCGCCTTTGAAAAATCGCTGCATCGACCTGCAACATATAACTTTACATAAAGCCTCCCACTAATTGGCCTTTCGGTTCGCCAAATCGTTACTTTCAAAGCTCAGTTTGAATGGGAGTTTTAGAATTATATTTTTCTAACGCGTTTGAAGATGATTCCATTGAAAAAGGGTCAGGGTTTTATTATTCCGGAAAATTAGTAAGGGTTCATTCGTGTTCAATATTTGGAAAAAGGTGCAGGTAAAAGCAGTCAATTTTAACTGGCTTTTATCTTGATTTTAAACCCTCGACGTAAAAAGAGGGGCTTTATAAGTTTGATGATAATGTCTGCCAGTTTATGACATCGTAGCTCTTAAACGGATCGACCGATTCCAATGCGATTTTATCCACGTGAAAGCAATTTTGCTGCGGTAGTTTTTAGCTATGTTTCGTTATAATCGGTTCAGCCGTTTTGGAGATATTGAAGTTTGAAGTGGCAATGTCGGCGATTTCAATTTCTTAAGTTAGTTTATATAGGGAAATACTAGTGTGACCTAGTTTAACATGGGCGTGTTTATCCAGCTCCCGTTCGTGCTCTATAACATTTTAAGCCATAAATGTTTGTCATAATGATCGTTTGACATAACTCTTTTTTTTTCAAAATCAATAATATTTTCAGGTTTAGGTTAAGTTTATTTTATAACAATTAGGAAATATTATAATATTATAGTTTTCAAGGCGAAAGGGTTATGGCAAGTGATCATTATGGCAAACATTGCATAATAACTTAATATGTTTCCTGTTTTCTGTATCGCTTACTAGTTCTGGTGTACAATAAAGATTCATTGTATTGTATTGTTTTGTATGTATGGATTCCAATAACGACCCCTTTCTAACAGATCTTTGTCTCCCGAGTTTCGCCGTGCGCTTCATACTAATCTAATTTGAATCAGTCTATCTATAATCTAAATCTGAATCAGTTTTCATACTGAACGTATATAAAACATAACAAAAATCTTACTGTCACCCTGTTAGAAACGGACACACGGCCTCTATACTACCTATCTCGCTCGGCTCGTTTTTCAGCTGCAAATACTCGGTCCAGTTTAGATAGTACGTCCACGCTTGCGCCTAACACATCTCTGTCTCCCCAGTTTCGACGTGCGCGGACGCAGCTTCAACAAAGCGCTGCACTGGTCCGACCCGCTCGCGTTCGGCCGCCGCGCCTACTTCGTGACAATGTCGCGGCCGGCCGCGCTGGTGGTCGACGCAGTGCAACTCGACGACGAGGGCGTCTACCGGTGTCGGGTGGACTTCAAGAACTCGCCTACCAGGAACTTTCAGATACGGCTCAGTGTCGTTGGTAAGTATAGGGTGTCCCAAAAAGGACGCAAGATTTGAAATTGATGAAAAACACATTTTTTTTTCGTTATAATATATTTGTATATAAAATCTTGAAATGTACATAAAATAGGGTTATTTGTGGAATAATATGTCAGGCAAAAGTCCTCCTAGGCTTTTCTGGCAAACACGCACTCTTTTGACAAAAATTTCTATGACCATTTGGCATTTTGCATAGATGCGGCTAAATTTCTCCAATGCAGCGTCGCATTTCCTCTTTTAAAGCATTGCCATTTGAACGGCTTGTTTTTGGACGACCAGTGGAATGAACATCATGAATTTATCCACTCTCCCTGAATTTTGCAACCACTCTGCTCACAGTTGATGAAGTCAAGTCAATATTCCGACAGTACACACGCCAAACTTCTTTTGAAATATTGTTCAATAATAAAAACGCGTTGATCTTTCGTAAAACCCGCCATTTTTACAAACCCTAAACATTCAGCTGTCAAATAGTTTTTTTTAGGGTTGCCAGCACTAAAATACAAAAATGGCGGCAAATTTAAATCTTGCGTCCTTTGTGGGACACCCGATATATTAATAACGTCGCCGTTTTTTTCTTTGCCGGTCTCGTTATCATTAAAATCGCAACACCGCGGACTACGCCACCGTAATGTAGTCGAAACGTCAAGATAAATATTATTGGTGTGGTTAGCGTGATATGCATGCATGATAAAATAAAAATAAAAGAATATTTATTCACAAAGCCAAAAATATAGCATAACAAAATACAATGAAATAAACAGATAGAACATAATTTGTGAAGAGGTAAAGGACTCAGCAGAGCTGCTGGTTTTCAGTCCTTACCTTGACGAAGGAAATGGTAGTGTTGCTGTCAATAAGCAAAACACTAACTAAAACATAATAAAAAAAAATCCAATACCTACCTATTTTAGTACAGTACATTTACATCTATATATAAAAACAAAGTCGTGTTAGTTACACCATTTATAACTCAAGAACAGCTGGAACAATTTTTTATGATAAGTCCTGTTTGCGGTATTTCAACTATTATTAAAATGGTTTGTTTCGTCGTCAGTAACAAACACATTTGCTTTCATTTTTATAGTAATTCCATCATTTGTATCATTATCACTGTTATCTACACGTTTATTCTCTTCATTCAATTCAAGTTATTATGAAATGACTCCGTCTGATAACAACTATACTATGTCTTTTCCCGGGTATACGAAATTTCATCTAAATCGGTTTAGCAGTTTAGCCGTGATCAAGTAACAAAGAAACAGACTACATACTTTTACATTTACAATATTAGTGAGATAACACCAGCTATAGCATTCTTTACAGCTTCTTCTCTTTTTAACCCCCGACGCAAAAAGAGGGGTGTTATAAGTTTGGCGGCTACGTGTCTCTGTGTGTCTGTCTGTGGCACCATAGCTCTTAAACGGGTAAACCGATTAGAATGCGGTTTTTATTTATTTGAAAGCAGGTTTTCTTTGTGTATTATTCTATGATAAGTTGGTCTTTTTGCTTATTAGAGAAGTTTTTAACCCCCGACGCAAAAGAGGGGTGTTATAAGTTTGACCGCTATGTGTGTCTGTGTGTGCCACAGCACCGTAGCTCTTAAACGGGTGAACCGATTTGAGTGTTTTTTTTATTTAAAAGCAGGATTTCTAGCGATCTTAAACATGTTTTATCAAAATCGGTTAGCCGTTTTTGAAATATTGAACTTTAAGTGACAATGTCGGGGGTTTTCCAATTTTTCGTTGGTTAGGTTTGGTTATCTTTACGTTTACTTACGTATGATATCTTGTTCACAGTGCCACCACACAAGCTTTTGCTGTACGACGAGGCAGGACGCGACGTAGCTGGCGTCGTAGGACCCTTGGAGGAGGGGGGAAACTTCACGCTGCTCTGCGAACTTAGAGGGGGTGAGTATCTATCTGTAAATGGCGTATTTAGTAAATTAAGTATTTAGCCCAATGCACACAGGCAACGGAATTATCAGACAAGTATGATTTTTTATCGAACTTCTGAACACTATACTTTCTGAATGTGTATTTAACTTCACGGTTTTCTCGTTCAGAATTAAATAAATATACTGTAACTAGAAAAAAGATCTGGAGTCAGGAAGCGAACTTGGATGAGATCTCTGCAGATTCAGCAGTCAAAGTGCGTGCTGTACCTCTACGCCACCTTCAAGATTATCAATTTACTGCGAAATTTCCTAATGTGTTCTCGGATCAGTTACCTACTATTTTTATAATTTTAGAATTATTTGTGTTGTATATGTGCTCCATAGAAGTGTGTGGCTTTATCGTACAAACAAACATTTCATATACTTGCATTAGATGGCATTAATTCTAAATTATAGTAATTTTATAGAGTAAGTGCTAGATCATTCACCTAATTGGTTAGTTCCACGTAGCATAAATTGCCAGTGGCATTTTTCCCCACCTGAAATTATTTCCGTTCATGTAATTCATCATTCTCATGGGTTAACAGATACATATTACTTTGTTGAGCGTTTAGTTTGTTGCCGGATTCTTTTCAATAGAGGTTTTTGTCCCCGAACAGGTGGTATAATTTAAAACTTGCCATCAAGTGGCGCGGCCATTTTGAAAAAACTCCGTTAAGTGGCCATGACACCCGCCGACTAATTCGCGAATTTAATAAAAAATATCACCAAAACAAACTATTTTAATGTTATCTCTTTAATAAATAAACATCATATTTATACAGAAATTAAATATCATGAATGCCAACATACACCGGGATATTAAAGAGAAGTACAGAACTCAAACACAAAACGCTTAATGGATGAAGTTACCAAAACTATTTGACATCTCCTTCCTATGGCTTTAGTTTGAAGAGACTTGAACAAAATGATGTACCAAAAAGCCCTTGGCGAACTACTTATTCTTATCCTGTAATGAAAAAAAAATACTTTTATACTTACGAAAAATTAAACTAAGAAATGTTCTCATCATTTTAAAGAGAAGGTGTGAGCCACATCTTTCTCAAGCCTTCCTTGAACGATCTACGGTGAGATATCTCTCCCTAGCCTATAGAATAGCCTGGAGAAGATCGAAACTGATTCCACAGCCAGTCGGCCTTTGCCGGCCTTCAATAAAAAAATGTTTCACCCACTATGACTGATCTAGGAAACTCGCCCAAACATGACACATAGAAAAATGCCCCATACACAAACGTCATTTGTAACGCTAATAGTTATTCGGTTGTAGTTATTTCCCGGCAGAGTGCGCCTTTGTGGGGCTGTCGGCTTGAGTGATGTGGCAATACTCGGGGAATTTGTTTTTCGTATTATACCGTTTGGGGGGAATTTAAGGTGCGGGAGAAATAGAGCAGTTTCCCGTGTCGCTTTTTAGGATTCCTTACAGGAAGAGTCTAGTCAAGTCAAATCAAAATTTTTGTTGAAATTTATGACCGAAAACGCAAAACGATTCAGTTCGAAACGCGTGGTGTGGTTGTGATACACGGGTTCATGTGATTTGTGTGTGTTCTTAAGTATCATAGGTCGTGGGTGAGCAAAGTAAATGTTTCAGTTCATATTTAGTACAATATATCACGAGACATTTGGCACGTCATATTTGGCATATTTAGTTTTGGTTGGTATTTTTGGTATTGATATGGACCTCGGCTCTTTGTTTTAACCACGGAACTACCCCATTTAAAAGGAACGAAGAAAGGAAGGAAGATCTATTGTCAAGAAGACATTAATATCAAAGGCGTATTATAAAGTTAATGATTATATCATGGACAGGGATATTTGGAAATAATTCCGATCCCCATTAGCGATCACTTCAAATACCTAGCGAACCTACGTTAAAAATAAAGTTATGTTAAATACTTGTGATGTACCTATAGATATCATTTAATAATATTGTAAATCTGTTTAAAAATATACCTCGTTGAGTTTCTTGCCGGATTCTTCTCAACAGAGGTTTTTCCGAACCGGTGGTAGATTTTTTTTGACATTCATAAGTGCTTATTATAGCCTAAATTGAATAAAGCTATTTTGACTTTGATTTTGACTTTGAACCCTCAATGCGCGAGTCCGGCTCGCATTTGGCTGGTTCTTTTGTTTTGATATGACACAATTGAATATGTATAAAAATATGCTACATGCATACTAATATTATAAATACGAAAGTGTGTGTGTTTGTATGTTTGTCCATCTTTTACGTCGAAACGGAGCGACGGATCGACGTGATTTTTGGCATAAAGATAGTTTATGGGCCAGAGAGTGACGTAGGCTACTTTTTATCCCGGAAAAATGCACAGTTCCCGAGGGAACAGCGTGCGATAACCGAATCCCACGCGGGCGAAGCCGCGGGCAAAAGCTTGTCTAAGATATTTAAGCCAGTCAGTGGAAAATCGGAGTTATAAATCAATAGATATGAAAATAGCGTGAAATCTCAGGCAGGCGTAATCACTAGATTTCTTTGTGTAAAAAATTCGTTTGTTACTTTATCTTGTACAATCAGCCGCGTGAATCGCCTATTTTACTCGACTACGGCAAAGCTAAAAGGAAGAGTAATTGTGTTAGCAGTCTAATGTATGTTTGTATTTACGCGTATTCAACTGTAGCATTATTCTATTTTAATAAATAAGATGTCAACCGATTTGATGTCAACCGATTTGATGTCAATCGATTTGTTATCATGCTCCGAGTAACATAGAATTTCTTTTATATAATCAATAGTAATATTATAAACGCGAAAGTGTGTGTGTTTGTGTGTTTGTATGTTTGTCCATCTTTCACGTCGGAACGGAGCGACGGATCGACGTGATTTTTGGCATAGAGATAGTTTATGGGCCCGAAAGTGACATTGGTGGTGACAGTGGTTGTGACAGTGGTGACAGTGGTTGGTGGACATGTATCACTCACTACATTTTTTTTCTTCAAGACATCGCACTTGCTAATGTAGGAGCTGTCACTGGTCCATTTCTTTCTTGTGTTAAATTATTGTACGGAATTTATTGCTCAAGAAAAAAATAATTAATTACGAACTGGTAGTTAATGTCAAACTTAAAATTAACTGCAATATCGCTTCATAATTCTACTCGTGAAACCAAAATCTAGTGACTATTTTGTGTTTGTTTAAAAACACATACACACAATACATGTTGTAACTATACCGGGTGTGGCCTGTAATACGAGCAAAAAATTCAAACATAGATCGTCCTCGTCAAACTGAACAACATTAGTTCAGCGAACTTTGAACCTTCCTTTTTTCATACAAATTAAATACTGCTATCAATGTACGCCATCCTAGAACCCAACTAACGCCGCCTGTCACCCTACAAACATCAAGCATTTTGCTTTACATTGCTTCTTCGAATAAACTTAAAAGTGTAATAAAAATTAAAAAAAAATAATTATTTTCAAAAGTCGCTGATCTAATGTTGTTCAGTTTGTGGAGTATGATCTATGTTTTTAATATATTTGCTCATATTACTGGTCACACCCGGTATAAGATCTAATACAAGAAAAACTATGCGTGTTGCATTATACTTTCTCGTAATATAACTTAACTTGCATGATGTTTCTCACTGGGCTTAAGACATAAAGTTGGATTTGTATTTGCCTGACGTGACGTGACGTGACGCGACAGAAATTAATTGTTTGCATACAACTACTATGGTGAGGTTTATAATTATCTGATGATTAGATTAGATTAGATTCGATTTATTTATTACCTTTTGAAAAAATACATTATAAACACATGTCAGTTAATTACAAGAAATTCACAAAAGGATCGTCAAATGTATACAAAAAAAATAAATTGTCAGCGAGAATAAAAAAAAAATTAAAATGTCAAATTAGAATTCAATTCAATAATAATAATGAAAAGCAAAACAAGAATATACTTAAATCTAATGTAAATAAATATAAGTAAAACGGTAAACGACTCAGTTTCGGCGAAGGAATACTTTCTGCTTGTATATACATGCGATGCAATGACAGTATCTGTGACAGGCCAGTTGGCGCTCAATTGCAATTGCAAAGTCAATTGCAAGTAAGACCGTGACGTCAAATAGCTTACGATATCTACCAACGCCACGCTTCGCTCGCGCATCACTATAAAACTTAGCTAAATACATTTTTTAATACATGTATAATTATAACATACTTTGAAAATATACAAAAAATGAAAAAAAAACATTTTCTCCTTTTTTAGAAATATAAATATGCTTTATTGTCTGTTTGAAATGACTCTCAACAGTTTGTCCTTCTCGGACGTACAGTAATAATATAGATATATTTTAGATAATGAGCTGATCAGCACATGCACAAATTGTCAATACCAGTTTAAATATATATATGTTATTTCATCATTTTTTTAATTAATTACGTTATAATCGAAGTTTATTTAACGTAATACATGTGTGGTTACAAAATTAAAACAAATAACGCAGAGTCCAGACAAATACACAATCAGTGGGCCAATAACTTTTTACTTTTTAAAATCCAAAACAAATGACCCGGATAACTCACGTCTTAAATCGAGTTTAGCTCGACATGTTTCGGGCTAATCCGTAGCCCTTCGTCTTCGGAGCAACGCGACTCAGTGGCTGCTGCAACACGCCGCCGCTCTGCTCGCGCGACTACCCGACGAAACTGACACCGGCACACAACTACCCGCGTTTCCATCATCATTACAACTGTCAAATGTAGGGTAGCACACAACACTAACAACATCGCTCTGTAAAGGTACGTTCACACACACCACGTCGAAACATGTCGAGCTAAACTCGATTTAAGACGTGAGTTATCCGAGTCATTATATTTAATATGAGTGAGTCTCACGGTAGTTTCATGTTCAAAATTCCAAAACAAATCGATTACCTATGTACACGTAACAAGGCTAAGCCTAGTATACTTTTGTTCGTCGTACAAAAATCCCGGTCCGCCTGTACTTCCGCATTAAGCCAATCGCCGAATATTTACGAGTTCTCGTTAAAATTTATTCCCCCTGTTTGTCGCGCCCAAGTTTGCTGCTAACGAATGTGACTTTGGCTTTCGCCCGAATTAGAAAGAATACGGATTGGGAGGCAGACATACAGGCTGCTAATTTTATATATTTTTTTCCTTGTCAAAGTTTTTTTGAAACAAATATTTTTTAATACAAGCAAAAAAGGACAATTGTGTTTAAACAGATATACTCAGCAGCTCAAAATTTGGCCCACTCTACATTTCTGCGTACATTTGAGGGCCAGATTTTTTTGCCGCTCATTATTTAATTTAATTATTAAGTACATTTAACTATGCGGAAATCACAAGACCGGTCTGATTGGATAGCATTGGGGGAGGCCTATGTCCAGCAGTGGACGTCTTTCGGCTGACATGATGATGATGATGATTTGACTGTAGATATTGTAATGTAATGTATAATTTGTGCTTAAATGAACAATTAAACAAGAGCAACAGATATGTCGTGCTGTTCTCCTGCGAGAACCAATATCGCCATTTTTTCACCTCTTTTAACATACACATTTTCTCATATAATTTATTAAATTACTTACTCAAATGTAATGCTTTTTGAGGCGCATTCCAGCAGTAAATTATTTTTTGAACAAACACCTTGAGCGGCGCTTCCTTACGAATCAAGCTAAGAAAAAAATCTGTTTTTTTAATCCATATAGAGCTACTAGCTTTTGCCCGCGGCTTCGCCGCGTGGGATTCGCATATCGCGCGCTGTTCCCTCGGGAACTGTGCATTTTTCCGGCATAAAAAGTAGCCTATGTCACTCTCTGGCCCATAAACTATCTCATAAAGACGGATAAACATACAAACACACACACTTTCGCATTTATAATATTAGTATGAATAGGCACCTTGTGCTTCATGTTCACTTGACGTTTCATAATATTATTTTTTTACTAGGTTGTAGGTATTATATAAATGTAACATAACGTAATGTAAGCTGATGAGAATATTACACTGAATTGCTTGAATAAAGCATTACAGCATTAGCATACAAAAACAAGTATGACATATAATACTGATTCTGTCTCCTGAAAAAATATTCTGTAACCTTAAATTTTCCCGCGGAACTCTAAAGCCATCAGCGACTCGATAGACGTCAATCGAGCCCTAATCAATCTAAGTTAAAACGCTTTTTACCTGTAGTCTTAAAATTCGGTAAAAATCCGCTTGATTTATGTCAAATTTGGAGGAAGGTAGATTAAGAGAACGTAGATAGTAATTCATTACTCAGGAGCAATCGGGTTTGGGTTTGATTGAATTGAGCTGTGACAAGGGAAGTCGTTTCGTGTGACACATATCTAGTTCTAATGATAGGCCCATGTAATGAATACTTAGTAAAGGATTCTAGATTCTACCCACAACAACGTGTCATGCCATGATCGTAATAGGAACGTGTCAGGACCGGAATGTCAACAGAACTAATGTCGAGTGCATACATGAGACATGACACGCGATGGCGACGGTTGGTTACGAAACGTGCTACTGGACATAGTCTCATACAATCCAATACAATACAATGACTCTTTATTTTACACTACATATAGTAAGCGATACAAAAAACAGGTTCACAGAAAGAAAATTACAAGGTAAACAATAAGCAGCCTCCTACTTTTAGAAATAGAAATAGAAATAAACTTTATTGTATAACTGTGTCCATAATAGATACAAATAATTATTTTTGCCCGACACTTTTCTATTAGGTACGGTCGTGGTATGACAGTGTAATGGGTAGACCTTAAGAGTGTTTTCAGATTTTCCCATCCAATATCGATATCGAACGCCGATACGATATCGAGGCAAGTAAAATATATGGAATATGATCAGATATCGTAATAATGTTATAATAGAAAAATGCCCTTTGTCATTGATTAACTTAAATAACACTAAATCTTAACGGCACTGACGTCCTTTTAGGGAAATAATAGGGTATCTATTTTAGTAAATACGCATCAAAGCATCTAAATAATGCACATTTTGAAAGCAATTTCAAAGATCGATTTCGAAAAAAAAAAAAAAAAAATTGGGTATTTTGGAACTAGAGTGTTTTGAGAACTATGCATTATGAGAATGAAGTATTACGCCACCTACAGGTGAACACAATTTGGGGTATTTTGGGAAAGGTGTATTTTGGGACTAGTTCTCAATGGTTCTCGTGTAAATCGAGAATGAGCCTTTTTGGAAATATGGTGTTTTGGGCCTAGTTTCTTATGAGAAGAGGGGCTTACGAAATTAGAGTGTATTGACTAATAGTGCGTTTTGGGACTAGTGCATTCGCCGCCGGAAAGCATTTTACTTGCCCCGATATCGGAATCGGATAATCTGAAAACGCTCTAAAGGTGTGCAAGTTTGAATGGAGAACAATGAAGGGGTCTGTGATAGTCCAGTTGGTTGGTGGCTAGCTTCGTGAGGGCCGTTTGACACATTTAGTACATTATGTCTTAAGGGCGGTAAACAAGGAATTACGAACGAGAGTCTATTAGAAGCCCGAAGTCGAAGATGAGTCGATGTTCGTAATTCTACTACCGCCCGTGCAACATTCAATGTTTTTCATCACATTTGCGAGTAAAATTGTATATTTGTAAAAGAGAAACAAATATTTTTTCAAAAATTGCCGATACCGCTGACTACGCTCTTGGCAGCGCCAGCTCCGCGCCGCCTCCCCCCCCCCCCCCCCCCCCCCGCGGCATGCGCCCGACGTTCGCGCGCCCCTGCACGCCATGCAGCAAACACTACAGTATATATACTCGTAGGGCCATGCAGTATCACACTGATTTACCGATCTTGGGCTTCATGACAAGAAAATTAGTACGGGCAATGACTCATTTACCGACCACGGGTTTCATGACAAGCACATTAAGGTCGAGGGTTTTATTTGGGGGTTGCAACCAAGGTAGCCTGCATGTTACGACACTGTGTGATGAAAAGATATTTGTGTCACACAACACATACATGAACATGGCGAACATGGCGTCGTAAGGACGCCATCAGACGGTTCAGATACAATATCCCCCCAGCTACAATAGCCCCGGGTTACTATACTGAAGCCAAGCCAAGCGAATTAGCTCGTTGAAGTGGCAATAGGCGGGCCATATAGCACGGAGAGCGGATGACCGTTGGGGCCGAAAAGTTCTCGAGTGGAGGCCGCGGATCGGCAAGCGCACCGTAGGACGTCCACCAACAAGATGGACGGATGACCTGGTTAAAGCCGCGGGTTCACGGTGGATGCAGGCCGCTGCCAACCGAAGCAACTGGAGGTCTGTGGGGGAGGCCTATGTCCAACAGTGGACGTCCTACGGCTGAGATGATGATGATGATGACTATACTGAAAATATTTTCTCCTCATAGGTATTTGTTTAGGAAAAATATGTAGATCCCACCATTTTGACTCCTATATTCACCTTTGAACTTTTTCTAAAACGTCATCTCATCAGTTCTAATTACGCTGCATCCTTAGGATGATCCATCAGGATTACTGCAAAGAGCGTTAAATTGTTTAATGGAGCGTCTTTACGCGGTTTCATATATTTTCATTTGCGGCTGTTGTCGCCGCTATTTTCAAAGATATCGCTGAGGTGTGGTCGCTGTGCAAGCGATATTAAATACAAAAAGGCAATTTTTCTGAACTCCATTTTTAATGCCAACTTTGACTGCTGTGTTGACTCTGCTGGCACTGTCATCCGAACTTCATATCCGTACCAAATTTCAAGTCAATCCGATCACTGGAAATTACTTATACAAATGTTTGATAACTTGTCTATCGTACAATAAAATGTCGCTCCATCCTCAATATTTGCGACATAAAATAAGGTAATCATAATAAATTGAATTTTACATTATACTTTTCCTTGGCCTCACGTTACGTAAACAATGAATTCATGGATTTCTCAAATATTTAAACGCGTAGGGTTCCATCGTGAATTTCATTTAAGTTACATAAAAAAAACCCACGTAACATTTCATGTCTCTAGTCATAGCGATTCTAATTTAATACAATAAGGTCAGGTAGAGGAGACCGAGGAGAGTTGTGACAGAGAAGAGTAGTGACAATGACGATTTTTTTTGAATCATTAACTGCTAGCAAGCTCAAAATAGCCCGCGTTTTTTTAGTTCAAGTCTCGAACTATCAAACGCGTGCTGTTGCGACCTTGCTAGCAATTAATAAGTTCCCAAAAATCGACGTTGTCACTACTTTGCTCTGTCAGGACAGTTCCTTGGTCTCCCCTACATTAAATAAGTTTATATACCTGGTCGTTATGTTTTTTTTTCTAATTTTCTTAATTTTTGTGAAAACGATGAATGAAATCGGTAGAGTTGTTCTCAAGCTATGGCGTAACCAAGGAAAGTAGCAATTCGATTTTTACGTATATCGCTTGGAAGCCATTATTTAAATTAAAATGATTTTTGTTTGATCCAAATCTTGTAAAATCAAATTATAATCCATTGTTAGCAATAAATTACCTTAAAATTTGATACGGCGCTTTGGTATTTCTGCGAATTTCCTCATTTATTCTTTTTATTCGCCCACGAAACCCTAACTCGCGTTCTCCGTCGTAATGTCAAATTTAACTTTTTCGTCTTCGACTCGTTACTGACGTTACAGTAACATCTTTTATGTCCTAATTTTATACCGTGGCGCTTTATTAGCTTCACTCACTCACACCGCGTCCATCCCGGCGGAAATTCTGTTTTCCGGTACGTATTGTAGGTTGGAATCCTGATTTTTTATTTTGTGTCTCTTTTTAGATATATAAAATATATAATTATAATAATGAAAGATGAGAGATGTCATTCTAAAAGAAAGAAAGAAAGGTTTATTTTGGCTCCACAAGTACCACCTAAAACTAAGACAAAACTAGCACTAAAGCTATGTTACTTGGTGACACTACATGATACCAAAAAGGGTCTCCACTCAGCATGTGTTGCCGCACATTATGTGCAGTAACGCTGGTTTTCTGTGGAGCCCATTCTGAGAGAAAGTCTGTGCTTAGCAGCCCAGCTGTTGGACGTATATAAGCTGGGGTGGTAGATGGTGTAAAATGAGAACAACAGAACCCCTGTAGTGTTCTCCGCGACTTACCATGAATTTCTTTAGTTCTAAAAAGCATAATTCATCGTAAATGCACGTACATGATAATCACGCCAGTAAAGTGATAGAATAAAATTTGAAAACAAATTTTAGGTACTTAGATTGTGCAACAAGAGCATAAAACGAGCCATTTTACCCAAGACGTTCATATACCCGAGCCGGTATGGCGAGAGTGGATAGACATGTCGAGGGGAAAATGGGTTTAATGCTCGACTTTTACACTCTGCTTTTCACTTAGATTGCGAGGAAATGAAATAGCAATTTGTTGTATTTGACTTTGTTTATTGAAGTGACAAACGTACATCAGATAGAATACAATGTATAGTAAAGAATAAGAAATTTAAACATTTTGATTAGCCAGTTATACAACATACTCCCCCGTAATCAAAACAAGATTATAAACATAAACCTATTCCTTTTATACAATTCTGATGCTTGATACGAGCCAATGGCTTAGTTAGTACATCAGCCCACATCTCCAAAGTATTGATATATACGACATTAACAATATTGTTCGATAATAAATCTCGTATATAATGAAATCTTGTGTCTATATGCTTGGTTCTGTTGTGGTGAACCGGATTCAATGCCAACTTCTGGGCAGACTGTGAATCATTATAAATAGTAATAATAGTTGACATACCAGTAAGTTCACACATCAATCGCCTCAGAAATTCAGCCTCTCTACCCGCACTGGACAAACTCATATATTCCGCTTCGCTGGACGACAGGGCAATGGTGGTTTGCTTCTTACTTTCCCATGAAATGGCTCCCCCGGCGATAGAAAAATAGAATCCGGTGTATGAACGACGATCCATAGGACAATTGGCCCAATCTGCATCCGCGTAGCCAATTAAACATCCACCGTCTTTCCTGTAAGTAATGCCCAAATCCATAGTGCCTTTCAAATATTGTAATACACGTTTTGCCGCCTTCCAATGACTTTTATCATATTTAGTATTGAATTGACTTAAATATGATGTAGCAAAAGCAATGTCTGGACGAGTATTAACGGCCAGAAAATTGAGTGAGCCTATCAATTGCTGATACGGATAGGATAATGAAGATTCACTTACATTCTTCTCACTCGGCAGAAACTTTTTAGTTTCCAACGGCGTAGGAACGCTCTTACAGTCCATCATGTGAAACTTTTGTAGCAAATCACGAATGTAACTTTCTTGAGATATTTTAATCTCATTAGGTTTGTAATGTATATTTAAACCTAAGTAATAACTGAGTTTGCCAATCACTTTCAGACTAAAATGATTCCGCAAGTCAGATATGACAGTATTTAGCGTTTTATTTTCTTTGTACAAAATGACAATGTCATCGACATGGAAAGCGAGTATTATTAACTCGTTACCAAACTTTTTAGTATATATACAGGCTTCCGAAGGAGTTTGGTTAAAACCTATGCATTGTAAAATTTCGGTCAACTTTTTATACCATGCTCGTGAAGCCTGTTTGAGGCCATAAAGCGATCGTTTCAGTAAACATACTTTATCTTCTTGACCAGGTTTTATAAATCCTTCCGGCTGACTCATATATACTTCTTCCTCCAAAAATCCGTTTAAAAATGCCGTATCAACGTCTAAATGGTGCATTTTCATTCCCTCTTCCGCAGCCAATGCGAACAACATGCGTAAAGAAGAATTTCGGACGACTGGAGAGAAAGTTTCCAAGTAGTCAATACCATAAACTTGGTTAAATCCTTTCGCGACAAGTCTAGCTTTATATTTAATTACGTCACCATGCGCATTTTTCTTCAGCTTGTAGATCCATTTGCAAGGTATGACTTTCTTATCTGGTCTATCAACGAGAACCCAAGTTTGTTTCTCAAGCAGTGACTGATATTCATCTTGCATAGCTTGATACCATTTATCATTATCTTCTGCGTTCACAGCCTGTGTATAAGTTGTAGGTTCATCCATCAGCTGAGGGGATGAAGTTTGCATGCATACACAATTGGCAGCAGAATTAGGTTTTCTGGGTCTCAAATTGTACCTTGGTTCTACAAAATCAGTATTAGATTCAGTTTCTTCTGATGAAGATGCAATAACAGGTTGAACTGACACATTTGGAGTAACAGCGTTATGCCACTGTTCCACGACATTAATATCAGACTGAACATCTTCTGATATAATATCTACAATATCAGGTTGAATCTGTTCATTTTCGATGACAGCGCTTGTGACAGGTGTTCGACTATCTGAACTATTTGACGAGTTTACTTGCGAACTTAGCAATAGAGGTACAACTGCTGATTCAGTTAAATTATTATCAGACTTACAAGTTGTCTTTACTTTCAAATCTTGAAAATCACATTCAAAGAAAGTAACATCTCTGCTTTTCACAAGTCTTCTGGGATATCTAATATCTCTGAAATAATAACTTCTTGGATCTTCTGAATATCCAACGAAAATATGCTCGGATGCTTTCATGTCCAATTTCTTCCGATTACATTCAGGGACATGGATGAATGCTCTGCATCCAAAAACACGCAGATGAGAAAGATTTGGTATTTTATCATACCATTTCTCGTACGCCGTCTTCCCATTGAGAGCACGGTGAGGAGACCTATTTTTAAGATATACAGCCATCTCTGCAGCATCTTGCCAATAAGCCGGAGAAAGGGAACTGTCAGAAAGCATTGACCTTACTTTCTCCAAAATTGAGCGATTTGTTCTTTCTGCAATAGAATTTTGCTGAGGACTGTAGGGAACTGTTGTTTGGTGTTGAATTCCTTCATTTTGTAAATATCTCGAAAATTCAGCATTAACATATTCTTTTCCATTATCGCTCTTCAATATCTTAATCTTTGCTCCTGTTTCCCGCTCTACTGTGGACTGGAAAATATGAAACTTGTTCTTTACTTCCGCTTTTGAAGGAATAAAGAATACAAAAGTCATACGAGAAAAATCATCTATAAAAAATAAAATATACTTATTGCCTTGAAATGAAGTTTCAGGCAATGGTCCACAAATATCTGAATGAATAAGTTCCAGAACAGAAGTTGATCTTTTATGTGAAACTTTCTTAAAGGGTTTCCTATTCTGCTTACCTTCAATGCAGGGGATACATGGTTCCTTATCGACTTCTGAGTAGTTCACGCCTACTGCGTGTCCCTTCCTCAGTTGATCCATTCCGATGCGACATAAATGACCTAATCGTCTATGCCAGAGCTTGAAGCTAGAAACATCAGAGTGGGTCTCAAAAGCAGATAATTGAGTCGTTGGGTTGACCGTACAGTCTAAAGAATACAGTCCACCACATATAGAACCATGTAAAATTACATCACCTGTACAAGAAAAAGCATCAGAATCATAAAAATTACAACCAGTTCTATCAAAAACTACATTAAAACCTTTATCTACTGCCTTCTTTACTGAAATAAGATTAGAATTCAAGTTCGGTACATGAACTACATCAGTAATCTTCTTTATATTAGTATTCTGACCGCAAGTGCTAATAGAAATATCTCCAATGCCTTTACTGGGCAGTACATCTCCATTTGCAATGGTTACAGTCCCAATAGACGAACTTCTCATATTATTCATCCAATCCGCTCGTGACGTCATGTGTGCTGAAGCTCCAGAATCAATAAACCATTTATCACGCTCTAATCCGTCATTGACATTCAGTGCACATAGAGAATTTTTGTGATTTACGGGTCTCTTCTTCTTGTCCTTTTTATGGGGACAATCTGGACGCTTATGTCCTGGCTCCATGCAGTCGTAACACACAATAGGTTTCTTCGGTTTGGATGTAGAAGGTTTGTTCTGGTTCATTCGTGTACGAAGAGCAGTATCTGGGTTATCTATAGCTGGTTTATTCAATTCATTCAATAATTTGGTCTTAATTAAATCCGCTGTAATGTCTATGTTGGAATTTTCCAAAGCCATTACTAAAGGTGCATATTGAGGACTTAAACCTCCAAGAAGAATCGCAGCTATTGAAGCATCTTCCATAATTTTGCCAATGTCGGCTAAATCTTGCACAGTTGACATGTCAGCATTTATGTACGTCTCTATATTGGAATCAAAATCATCAAGACAGTACCTGTACAGTTTCCGTTCGAGGCTTATACGTCGCCCTAAACCTTTGTCCTCGTAAGCGGACGAAAGAGCATCCCAAGCTTCTTTGGCTGTTTTGCATGACCTTACATGAGTTATTGCCATACCATCTAAAGTGAGACATATTTTAGATAACGCCTTCTGATCGTTACGTGATTTTATATCAGTAGGAATTTTACTATTATCAGAATATCCGATAATCGTCTCCCATAACTCTTCATGCATAAGGTACATACGCATTTTGAATTTCCATACGGAATAACCGTCTCTGTTAATGAGTGGTTTTATGGCAGAAATCGAATTATTTGCCATATTTATACGCACAGCTGTTCGATGTCACAACAAAAATAGTATGAAAATATGTTCGTGAACTATTGAAAATTTTCACAGATTTTCATAATTTATAAACGCACATACTGGAAAAAAATAGTAGATTCACTTTTTAATAAAGAATATATAGTTTTTATAAGTAATACTCAGTTAAATATAGAGTTTCGTGCTGATAACGAATGTTGTATTTGACTTTGTTTATTGAAGTGACAAACGTACATCAGATAGAATACAATGTATAGTAAAGAATAAGAAATTTAAACATTTTGATTAGCCAGTTATACAACACAATTAATAGTGGGAACAATTATTCACTTTCTCTGTACCTTTAATTTTTTATGCATTATTATATTAATTCCATATTTTTAATTTCATTGATTTGATTGATTTTTAGTTCTATATAAATAAATAAATATTAAGAAAATATGTAGAAACTTTTTTGTTTGTGGTTGACACTTGACTACCTTGGTCTTAGACGAAGATTTTATTTTACGCACTAGAGCATAAAAATCATTTTATGTCGCCTAGATACAGCATAAAGAGGAACTTTACGAGTATGAGAAGTGAAAAAGTACTTTTTGTCTATCTCCCTTACACGTAAAGTGGGAATAAAAGTACTTATTGAATATATGTATTAGTATTATAATAATCACAATACTACATGCTGAAAAAAAATTCAAAAACAAAGACAGGTTAAAGACTATGGACGTGTGTCAGACAGGTTTCGCGCTAGCGGCGATGACTTGTACCAATACTAGGGGGCTACTACGAAATTCGAAAATCATTCAATTCAAAACATCATCATTAGCCGAATGACGTCCACTGTTGAACAACCTTCCCATTATAACGCTATGAAATCTTGTCACCTGCATGCACTTGCTCGCTGCTTTCCGGTACACCTAGTGGGAGGCATGGCAACGCTGCATTGATCGGTCAATAACAATAAGCACGGTTTATCAATCGTTTGGGATTAGTGCAAATCCGCTTATCTACCATACGTAAATACTCAACCGGGACGATGGATATAAGCTTTCATCTTCGTGGAATCCTGTTATTAATAAGTGTCGGCGTCGGGATGAATGTTCTGAGGGACGATCAGACGTTGTGTCGGTGTGATGGGGTGACAAATAAATATGACCAAGTGCGGGTAGTTCGAAGGACTCGCGCTAGGCAGACTTGACACCGCACACTTCAGTCTACTCGTGACCACGGCCACTGTAATGTTACCGAAACGTCCAGGTAAATATTACTTGTGTGTGTTAGCGTAATAAGTCCCGCTGGTGGTATTTGACTATCTAATGGTAGTTACGCAAAGTTGTACTGTCTCCGACGAAATATTATGCCTACGAATAAGAAATAACACGGTCGGCTCTCGGTCTATTACTTATTTAATCCCGCCTCCTGCTTTATTCATGCGGCCCAACTCAGTTTATTGGACGTAATTTTATAAATTAATTCGTTTTGAACTCAGTTCATGTTTATGAAGAAATTGAAATATTGGAGGAAAAAAGTGGCGAAGTTTCTAACGTAATGGATTGCGAGGGAAAGAAAATGTGGGCTTTTCATTGCGGTATTTATTTGCTGTTGGTAACGGCTTAAATATAAACAAGTTTAATTAATAAAAGCTGTGTAGGTATAAAAAGTTCTAAACGTTGCTCAAACGTTTTAGGCTGCTTGCATACTGGAGCTAAGTGAGGCAGCAGCGCGAGCGAGATAAAAATCCACCAATAGAATTAATAGAATCTTAGCCCCTGTTCATTGGACAGGAAGTTGGTAACTAGCTTAAAAATGAAGCAGAGTGGGGAAGAGGAGTGGTGAAGCGGGGCGGGGAAACGAGCGCGAGCGGGGAAGCGAGGAAACTCCGTGAATGGAAAAACAGTCCGCAACTCATTTTCAATACTTTCTCGCTCCGCTCCGCTACCTAGCTCCATAGCTCCATGCCTCTCTAACTCCGCTTTGCTTTACTTTCTCGCACCGCCTCGGTGCTAATATACAAATTCAAGGTCGCTCAGCGAATTATGGAGAGAGTAATGCTAGGGGTTTCTTTGAAGGATGAGGCACTTGTCTCACCGCCAGCGAGGAAACGATTGGCTATCGACTATTTTCTCGCTCAAGAAACGAACAAAAGATATAAGATCCTGTATGAGTAAAAGAGACACATGTATTAATAGTTGATCGCTGGCTGTTCACACTTTCGGCGAGAACTCGCTCTTACATCTTTTGTCGCAGCGACAAAGCTATAAAACTCGCTGAGCTATAGATACTCGCTCAGCGATGTCAGCTTGGCGACCGCCCCGCACGAGCGAGTCGAGTGGAGCGAGTAATCGCCCGTCGCACGCGAACACTCGCTTACAGCCGAGCGACAAAACTACACTCGCTTCTCGCTGCTCGCCACTCGTTTCGAGTTACTCGCTCTACTCGCTTCTCGCTCATCGTCGGCGGTGGGACAAGTGCCTAAAATCTGAAATCACGTTATCCGACAAAGAACTGGTCACCGACGTTGCTCAGAGAATTAGTTCGCTGAAGTGGCGTTGGACTGGCCACGTGGATCGATGGAGGACCTCGAATGGAGACCACGGACGGGAAAACGTAGTGTAGGGCGTCCCGAAGCACGGTGGACGGACGACCTTAAGAGGGTCGCTGGTGGCGGATGGATGCGAGGGGCTGAAGACTGAGTGCTATGGCGCGCCATGGAAGAGCGATTCGCTACCTCACTACGCTTCAGTTGACAAACAGTCTTAGTTGGGAAGCTTATAACTTATACATAAACTGAATCGAGTACAGAACAAAAAGTGTGACCGATGGAGACACTAAAGGAATTGTATCAAAGTCAAAGTCAAAGTCAAAATATCTTTATTCAATTTAGGCTATAACAAGCATTTATGAATGTCAAAAAAATCTACCACCGGTTCGGAATAACCTCTGCTGAGAAGAATCCGGCAAGAAACTCAACGAGGTATTTTTTTTTTTTTAAACAGATTTACAATATTATTAAATGATATGTATACATCACAAGTATTTAACACAACTTTATATTTAACACAGTAGGTTCGCTATTTGAAGGGATCGCTAATGCGGATCGGAATTATTTCCAAATATCCCTGTCCATGATATAATCATTAACTTTATAATACGCCTTTGATATTAATGTCTTCTTGACAATAGATCTGAATTTTGTATCCGTTTCATTTATAATATTTATTGGAATTTTATTATAAAACGTATGCAATTTCCCAGAAAAGACTTTTTGTTTTAGCCAGTCTGTAAGATGGAACTTTAAGCTTCCCTGTGTTTCTAGTAGCCTTTGGCTTATCGACGTTAGTGGGAAAATCACATATGTTCTTCCTTACATACATGATTATTTCAAAAACATAAAGCGACGGCAGGGTTAGGATATCTGTTTCCTTAAAAAAGATCTTAAAGATTCACGCGTCTTCAAATTATAAATTGCTCTAATTGCTCTCTTTTGTAAGATAAAAATTGACTCAATGTCTGCAGCAGATCCCCTATAATAAGGCCGTACGAAATAATGCTATTATCTTCTTTTAACTGGTGACAAAGCATATCTATGGGTAGATACACTGGAGGATTGTATAAAAACTTGCACGGCTTTACGAACGTGACGCAATATTTTATATTATTAGAACAGTAAGTTAAAGCTTCCAACGGAAACAACTGGAGGTCTGTGCTGGGGGAGGCCTATGTCCAACTGTGGCTGATATGATGATGATGATGATGATAGAACATATCAAAAATACAAACTGAGACATGCACAGTAAAACCAGAAAAAGAGACCAGCGCTGGGAATCAAACCCAGGTCCTCAGCATTCCGTGCTGCGTGCTATAACCCTTACACCACCTTTGGACAGGAGTCTAGACACAAACTCATATGCACACATATCTCAGGTTGCTTTTTTTTCTGCTACGCTACTTAAGCAGCAGCACTAGCGACATCTATGTTTCGCTCTCATCGAGAGACGTAACACTCTTTCGGAACTAACCGCTCACCCAGACAAGAGATGTCGCTACTAAGCAATCAAATTATTTATTAATTATCTTTTCCTGGTTTTTCTGTGCAGTTTGTATTTTCGATATGGTTTTACGGGATGACCGTAAAAGTAACAAATTTGGAGTTGAATATAATGACCCGGATAACTCACGTCTTAAATCGAGTTTAGCTCCGGGATCCGGGTCATTATATTTAATATGAGTGAATCTCACGGTAGTTTCATGTTCAAATTTGGAGTTGAAATAAAAAATACAAAAGACTCCAAAAACCCAATCATAATGATGATAGAACAGTTATACAATACAATACCTTACCTTACCTTATGCCAGGGGTCGCCAAACTACGGCCCGCGGGCCAAGTCCGGCCCGCGAGTCCCTCTTATCCGGCCCGCGGAAAGAAAGCGAGAGAGTTTTATAAGACCCGCCTCTGACGGTAATTGGTCATAATCATAGATAGCCACTCATGAACATAATCAACACCAAGTGTGTTCCTTATGCATTACTCGTACCTAGGTACCCCCTGAAGACTAAGTCTACTTAACTAATGTATTACCCTCATGACCAGCCAGTCTTGGCCCGCACGAATTGACATTAAGTGCAGTGTGGCCCTTGAGTCAAAAAGTTTGGCAGGAGTGCCTTATGCCATCAATAACAATGAAACATTGCTCTCAGCGTATGCCGTAGTTTCTCTTTGTAAAAAGTTTGTGATGTAAATTGAAATACTTCGTGAAGTCGATACCTTGTCTTGTGGAATGCAACACGAGTCCAACATTCATATAGGAACTAGCCGATACTCGTCCTTTGAAGTGTCAGAGTGAGCTCAAAAAAGTTACAACAAGAATTCTCAAGCGAGGAGGAAAATTTTTAACATTTAAATTTAAATTATTTCAAAAGCAGTATCACACAGCGTCTATCGACCATAGTACAGTCGCGCATACTGCAGTACTTTGGACATGTCTCCAGGCGGAATGGCGACTCCATAGAGCAGCTGGTCGTGCAGAGAAAGGTGGAGGGAACCAGGTCGCGCGGCAGATCACCTATGCGCTGGACTGATCAAGTGAAGGCCGCTGTAGGAAACGGCGTATCTGACTGTGCCAGACAGTCTGACAACAGAAGGGTATGGCTCCCACCGACGCGGACGCCTCAATGTGACCACGACCGCTCTGCCAAGAGCGACACAACAAAGAAGAAGATTTCAAAATATACAACTAGCACAAAAGTCTTGTTCCTCGTAAAAGTAACCAGACAATAGAAGGGGCCATATATTTCTTACTTCGGATTGATTTTTTATCATATCCCTGTGGAATTTGATTTCCCTGCTTTTATAATTTCCCTGCGACACTTATACTATGTCGGAAATCTTCCAGCAAAATGTGATTCGATGCCGATAGATGTGACTCAACCTTAAATTTATCTCTGTAGGTACTAAAATTCAGATCGGCTCCATTTCCTTCGCAAACGTACTGTTAAGAAAAACTGAAAAATATAAAAAATAATTTTAAAACTTCTTTCCCAGGTCGCCCTCAGCCAACGTTAACCTGGTTGATCAACAACAAGCCTGTGGAAGATCACACTCTACTAAAGAACGATGGCAAGGTAGTGGTCAGCCGGATCAGTGTCAGTGGAGCGGAGCGGAGTTGGCTCAACCACACCGTCCGCTGCCAGGCCACTAACACGCCGCTGCTGAGCCCGCACGAGCGGACGGCCAGGGTCGAGATGCATTGTGAGTATCACCATCACTATCTTGTTTACTTACAGAAAGAAAGAAAGAAAGAGTTATTGTTGTGATGTAGTGTGTTTTTGTTGTCAATAAATGGTGGGAGTTTGAGTTTGAAAACATTTATTCGTGACATTTAGGGGCTGTTTCACCACCCATTGTTTAATTTTATTTGACGGATAAATGTGATGCCGTCTCAGTCTATTCGAACAAAACGAACAGAGACGGCATCATATTTATCCGTCATAACGTTGGGTGTAACGTTGTGACCTCGTTACATACTTTATTTCTTATTTTAATAAAATTATTTACAAATTAATTAATTAATTATAACTATTTTAATTAAAATTTAATCTAACTTAACTTATTAACTAACTGATGTAGAATAATATTTTATCAAATTAATTAATAACTTATTTACAATTATTTTAATTCAAATTTAATCTAATCTAACTTATTAACTAATATAAAAAAAGTCCAATCAAATTATTTACAATTATAAAATAAAATAAACAGAATGCATAATATCTCAATGTAAATAAGTTAACGCTTCTGTTCGCGTATAATCTTTCGCAGCGCGGTTTAATAACCGGTTGCTAATTGAATAGAAGCTGGAAGTGACTTTCACCGCCGCCCCGGGTCAGTCCACGGCGAACAGACAACAGCGACGAGCACGTACCAGCAGCGCACACGGTCATCTATACGTGTCGTCTCGCGCGCTGATACAAAATTTAATTGTCTTAAAAAAATATATATTTTCTAAATAATTAAAAAAAAAAACATATTTAGTCGTCACGGTGTTTGTGGACGCACCGAATTTAAACCCCGACGTACTTCGGCGGCGCTAATCGCGTACTACCTCGCACCCAATTTTTGGTAAGTGAAAGTGTTGAACGTTTTATCATTGCTAGAATTAGTTTGGCTGTAGGATTCATGTTATTCAATTATTTGCATAATTATTATTTATCATCGCTCATCAATCCAAATCATTATTTAATTGCTGCTAATCGATTATATTCAAATTATTTATTCAATTGTTCTAAATTATTAATTAATTGCTGCTAGTCATTCATTATTACACTATTAATAACATTGATCCAATTCATCTAAATTATCAAGTAATTACTGCTAGTCATTCACTGGTAAATTTGCAAGTCATTGATTTATTATTTTTATGAGGGTAGTTTTATATTCCGTTTCATTGTTTCTTCCTAGGGCTAATTACGCTTTATGTAACTCCGCTCTGCTTGTGAATACAAACACGCTTTTGTTATGCCGGCTTCCCGTTGCGGTCCCGTATCCAGGGTGTTCACAAGACGAACGGAGGAATCAGGAGCGTTCCTTACACCTGTGTTATTCACAGGGTGCGACTTTTACGATAAGCACACGGCCCTATCATCCCGGCAAGGAGCGAGGGAAGTTCCTCGTCCGCTCCGAGTCGCTTCACCCCCCGTCACCGCTGATCGACCGGGGCCCGTCTTCGGCTCGTCGACCAGGCAGGGGAGTACCGGACTACGGAGGAAAACCAGACAGGCCTTTACCCCCACGACCCACTCATTGCTCAGAAATTAAATTCAGTTTTGTTTTATGGGACTGTTGAGCCCGAATAATATTTTTTTTGTAGACGTCTTCGTTTGTTTTATTTCATCGAAATTGGCTTAGCCAGAAACGGGAAGCGTCACACTGGCGCCCTTTGTCGTGGTAAAGGTCTGGTTTTACTTCGTAGTGTAATCAGTGTGTTTGTTTTGTTTTTTGTGAAACGTTATTTTTTTTTGGTTGCTCGTAACTGATGTGTACGCCTTAACTTATATTTATACATAATTTAAATTTAATGAATAATTCCCAATTAATTTATTAATATATTAATGTAAGAAAGGAACTCAATTATAATTATTTTAAATAATAATTATTAATTATGATCATTGTAAAAAAAAAATTCTTATTATTTTGTTGCTAATTTATAAAATAATCATTTAATTTACTATTAATAATAATCAATCATATTATGTTTGTGTTTTTCTAATGTAATATTATCACAAATTTATTGTCATATTTCGTGCAATTTTAGAACACCCTTTATTGGTGTCATTAGCAAACCGGTACAATCGCAGTACACAAGTGTTAACTTTGTTAATATTCTTTGTGGTACATTTTGTTTGCGGAAAAAAAAGGTGAACACATTAGTTACATTATAACGCTTGTTTTTTTTATTTTTGTGCATGTTTTGATTTTAGTTTTTTTTTTCTGGGATTTTTAAAAATTTTAATTGTATGCTTTTGCCAACCATAACGTTGTTTTATTGTAGTCTGCTTTTGTAACAGAACGGAGTATTATTATTTTTCTTCAATAGTGGAACGTTCAACACATTTTTTTTTAATAACTTCTCATTTTTTTTTAAAATCTTTAATTAAAATTTATTAGCAATGGCGTTTCCAGTTAAATTTTTGTCTTTACAAAAACCAGAATTGGAATACGAGGTCGGTATTCGAGGTGCCACTCCGGGTGCTACTGTGCAAGAACTGCGGAAGCAAATTGCAAAATTAGGGCTTGCTTTTCCTTCCGAGGATATTTTAGAAAGCAATATATCGATATCGGCAGACCTTAGTGGTGTAGGTGATGTATTATCCAAAATTCAAACTAATTTAGACTCACGTTTAGATCGCAGTACTTTGCTTCGTACACAGAACCTGCTGAATCATCTTTATCACCGAATTAATCGCATTACATGTGACGAATCAACTAAGCCCTTATTTAATGCTTGTGTACAGGATTTCCAATCTCTTTCGGCAAAATTTAATTCAGTTAAGGATAACGCAATCGAGACCCTTCAAGCGCCCTCTACTTCTTCTAACTCGGAGGTTGCAGCATCAACCTACCCAGTAAATGTTTCCGTTTCTTGTGATCGCGGCACCTCTAACGAGATATGTAAAATAAAATTTGATGGCAAAACCTGCGTTCGTGCGTTTATTCAACGTGTTACTGAATTTAGCGAGGCTAGGGGTATCACTGATACAAAGATCTTGTCGTACGCAACAGAAATTTTCGTAGGAGATGCGTTGCATTGGTATAGGAGTATTAAGGATCAGGTATCCAGCTGGAAAGACCTCTCTGCCTTGTTGAAAGCAGATTTCAGTCAATCGGACTACGATTATAGACTAATGTCCGAGATCAAATCAAGGACCCAAGGTGAATCGGAATCAATTACTATTTATATCGCCATAATGTCCGGGTTATTTTCACGACTATCGAAAACGTTGTCCGAAGAAGAAAAATTGGAAACTCTGCTTCACAACATAAGACCATGCTATGCCAGTACTTTAGCTTCAGCATCTGCAATTACCGATATCAGTACCTTACGAACACTATGTATGAATTACGAAAGCATTCAAGCACGTATTGCTGACTTTCGTGAACCACCGAAGCGCACGTCTGAAACCTTAGCACCAGAGTTTGCTTATATGGGATACAACACAAATAAAAATAATTCTTACAAAAACTACAACTACAATAACAATGATAACTTAAAATATAATCAATTTAATCAACGTAATAAAAATTATAATAATAAATCCTATACTAATACTAACAATAACAATAATTATAAAACTAAACCTACTTTTAATAATGTCAACTCAAAATATGTACATGCTATTGGAACGCCCCCTGTCAAAGCGTTATTTTGCCCCAGGTGTCGTAGCAACAATCACAACCTGCGACAGTGCAATGCAAATAAGGACGAAGTGTATTGTTTTGTTTGTGGTCATAAAGGTGTAAAGACTCCTCAGTGCCCTAATTGTAGGAAGGACAGGCCCACCACTTCAAAAAACTAATCCAGCAGAATTGTGCCCACCATCCTGTAAGCAGATTCGATAGTAAGGATTGGAATACTTGGCTAAAAACTATCAATATTTTTTTTAGCTCGTACAAAATCGACACAATTCTGAATACTACACCTGTTAACGATAATCGACCTTATGCTTGTGTTCGCATCAATGATTTTAATGTGTCAGGTCTCCTCGATTCAGGCTCTGCCGTGACAATAGTAGGTAATGGTACACATCAAGCACTACAGCATCAGGGATTAACCATTAATGATGATCACTGCATCTCAGTAACAGCTGCAGGTGGCCAGTCTATGCGTAGTCAAGGTTACATGAACTTGCCGATTCATTTTCAGGATCAATTTCACATAATCCAGGCTTACATTGTTCCTGACGTCAATACAGATCTGATACTGGGCGTAGATTTTTGGCGTAAATTTAACATTCTTCCAAATTATTTAAGTTCCATTACTTTTTCTAATGCTGCCATTTCTAATGATAATCTTACTTCTGAACAGCATACTTTTATTCATGGTTATGACAATTTATCTCCTACCGAGAAATCCATAGCTGACAACATTATTGCTCAGTTCGAGGATATTTCTGCTGAACGTAAAGGTTTGGGTGAAACCAGTTTGATCACGCATCGTTTAGATACTGGAGACGCACAGCCAATCCGGCAACGTTATTACCGGATGTCTCCCGAGAAGCAACGCATTCTCGTTGAACAGGTTGATGAGATGTTAGGTCTTGACGTCATCGAGCCCTGCGAAAGCGCCTGGTCTTCACCCGTTCTCTTAGTTACCAAAAAGAATGGCCAACCACGGTTCTGCCTCGATAGCCGCAAGCTGAACTCGGTAACTCGAAAGGATGCTTACAATTTGCCTTATGTTTCCGAAATATTGGACAATCTTCGCGACGCTCGCTACCTTTCGAGTATCGACTTGTCTAAAGCTTTCTGGCAGATACCGATTGCTGTCGAGGATAGGGACAAAACAGCTTTTTATGTTCCTGGTCGCGGCACTTACCGTTTTAAGAGAACCGCTTTTGGTCTGACCAACGCTCCAGCAACACAACAGCGTCTAGTTGACCTACTTTTTAGGGAATTTGATTTGAAAGTGTTTGCCTATTTAGACGATATCGTTATAATATCGGAGGACTTCGATTCTCATGTATCTCTTCTTCTAAGAGTACTTGATAAGCTTCGTCAGGCAAACCTTACAGTAAATTTAGAAAAGTGTAAATTTTTTAGAGGACAACTTAAATATTTAGGTTACGTCATCGATAGTTACGGGCTGCGTACAGATCCTGAGAAAGTCGAAGCGATCTTAAATTA